>NC_044914.1:31796024-32096024 GCF_001633185.2 Quercus lobata | reverse complement strand
CTCGGCGATTAAAAAATTATTAAAAATATTTTTATAATATATGTTTAATATATTGCTAAGCATACTTTTACTTTTTCACATTATATAAACAAATATTTTACTAATAATTTATAAACAAATATTTTACTAATATTTATAAACAAATATTTTACTAATATTTATAAACAAATATTTTACTAATATTTATAAACAAATATTTATAAAAAAATATTTTACTAATATTTAACCAAATATTTATAAACAAATATTTAACCAAATATTTAACCAAATATTTATAAACAAATATAAATATTTATAAACTAATATTTAACCAAATATTTATAAACAAATATTTATAAACAAATATTTAACCAAATATTTATAAAAAAATATTTATAAACAAATATTTTACTAATATTTATAAACAAATATTTTACTAATAGTTTATAAACGGTGCATTTGCACCTTTTTTTTTTTGAATTTCGGCCTGACTCGGTCGTTTCGGCCGATACAGGCCGAGTCGGCCCGATATTGGCCGCGTCGACGCCGATTTCGGCCGCGTCGGCGCCGATTTTGACCGCGTCGGCCCGCATCGGCCCGAGTCGGGATCCGCCACGTGGTGTGACGTGGCACGACGCGGGACGGACGCGCGGTCTGCGGCGTCCCTCCCGCGTCGCCGCGTCCCACCGCGTCGGACGCGGGTGCGCCGGCCTGGGAGCCGCATCCATGCATCCTTGTACAACACTCTGACTCTCAAAAAAGAACATTTCTACTCCATAACTGGAATCTCCACACCATTTTAAAAGTGGAAGGAATTCCTCCCTCTCACTCCACAACACATGCATTACCATGATTACCAATACAAATATGCCACCCAGGAAGTACATACACATAGAATCCAGAATAAAAACTCAACAAAAATAATCACAAATGCAAAAGAAAATAGGCTACTACACAATGTGAGATAATGTATACTAAAAAAATGTTACAACATATGTTGAGACACGATCTATTTCCACATTCCGTCAAATTGACTCACCCTTTTAGTGTTGGTTCATCTTCCCATATCTGAGGCTTAGCATCCCTATCCTTGCATATCTGCGAGTAATTAACAAAATTGCAACAACTAATCAGATTACAGTCATTTGGGTTTCACTTCACCCAAAAAAATGTTCATTTTTACAGCAGTCTTCTTACTTGGAGACCTGGGATGCCATCTGTTGCCAAGAGGGTAATCAAACCATAGTCAGAATGAGCTCCAACTCCAAATATCCCCTTTGATGGATCTGAAATTCCACCTAAAAAAACGTGTCCCTATATTACTAACGATACAACAAGGCCAAAAAATTCAAAATGTTCCAAGAACAAAAAATGTAATTTCAACCTTCGTAGTGTAGTAAGTGCAAGATTGCAATAGGCTCGCCAAGCATTTCTGGCTGGTCAAGGAAATCAACCTTCAGATCAAGTGCAAGAGCTATTATCCTGGCAACTGCCCTTGCCACCTCTCTGACTGCACAAAAGGAATAGATAGTTGGTAATTGACCCTAATTGAATTCATTATACAGAAAATTGATTCATGGGAACAATTATGACAACTGATGGAATAACAAAGTTTAAACACACAAATTAATACAATTAATCAAAATTACATGAAGAGACTCCTTAAGAAACTGCCAATTACATATCCTCACTGCATGTGCATGTGTGTGCATACAAGACCTTGCTAATAGTTCCATTATACAACCCACACAGTCCTACAATTAAGAAAAAGGGAGTCAATACTTGGAATTGAGAATTTGAAGTAATCAACAACAATAAATGATGGGCAATCGTAAATTTAACATACATATGATTAAGTTTATACCAATAAATGATTATCTAAACATATGATTAGTGATGGAGCTAGAAATTAATAACACCTGTATTATACATCAATCATAACATATAACCTCAGTGATTGTAAGACGATATATAAAAATAAATAAAAAATCATATTAACTAACAAAATTTGAGGAATATCAAGGTTAAAATTTATTCTCTATATCTAACAATGTGTCATATCGTTCAAAATTATGAATCTATTTCCAATAGAGGCAATCAACCAAGGAAGAGACTTACTTAATGGACAGTGGAGAAGGCGCAAATGGTGGGCCATATGTATCATCTGGTGGGAGGTCTTTCCTTGGGCACAAAAACGGTAATCTGAACCATGCCCAATACTGAACTAGTAGCAAAGCCCCACCAATCTAACTGGCACCTCTGTCGGTTGCCCTGCATAACTCTCTGTACAACTATGCAAGGCAAGCGCTCCCCCAACTGTACTGAGGTGGATCGCGAAGGTTCGTCAACATCTGCAACCACATCGTATGCACCCTATCACCAGACTTGTCGGCGAAAATTGTGTCTGCCAGCAGTGCTAAAATATAACACCGTGCATATTGATGCACAACCACCTCTGCTGCACCATCGGGCAACCCTTGGTCAATTTTTTCTAGTAGCTTGTTAATTAGGATCCTTTGTCCTTTAAGCACCACAGCATTAGTAGCAATTCCAAGCAGACTCTGACATTCAGCAGCCCATTTCAAGTCAGTTTTTCCAACAATCACCTCACCATCGATTGGAATCCCGAAAATAACCTCCACATCTTGTAATGTGATCGTTGTCTCACCATGTGGCAGGTGGAAGGTGTGGGTTTCAGGCCGCCATTGCTCAACGAAGGCCGTTATCAAATTATTATCAATCTCTCTACATGGGGTCCTATACAGCCCCTCTAATCCAACTCTCTTGACAATGTCAAGGACGCGATCATCCACCACTATCGGGCGTCGTTTCCGCAACTCTTCATTACGACCATGGCATTTCAGTGCCCCCGGATCCTGCACATGATATAACCATGGTGGTGAGATACAATATGCCATAAGGGTGTAACCTTTATATAAGGGTGTACAACAGTCTACCAATCTAACTCAACCTAACTAATGGGCATGACTATGCATTCAAAGTTAGTAATACCATTGACAAACTTAGAATTTTAGAAATGGAAAGAAAAAAAAATCAACATAATGTAGGATAAGAAGAGAATATTCAGCAGGTGGTCGGTTTAATTTTACCTTGCCTTCCCAAACAGTACATGATCGATGATCTGTTAGAAACCTTAAAACCAAACCCTCAATGGAACCAGGACCAAACTCATTAGAGATCTGAGCAGGAACAGCAGCCATACTGCACGAAGTTTAGGGAGTCAAGAGTAATATAAGCACATGTTAAAGATAAATTGGCAATCTTTAAAAAGTTAGCAAAGTTGAAGGTACAATTCTATTTAGGATGTGACTAAAGCTACCAATTTGTGCTCGATCATCTATACGTTTTATTACAACAAAAGAAGTTCAACTTAAATGGCCCAAATTGCAATAAGGTCAAAGACAACATGCTCCCCAAATATTTCAGAAGAAAAAGGAAAGATACCAATAAAGAAAGTGACCCGACTGAGTCAAGAACTCCGGATGCCTTTTAGGCTTTACCAGTCCAAAGTTGCAAGTAGTTTGGTTAAAATCACAGCAAATGATGATGATGCTTTGAGGCATATGCCCTAAATTCTAGTTAGGTAGGTGACGAAATTTAGAAATCAACTTCATCACTCACCACTAACTTTATTTTCATAATTAACATAATAAACTCCTAAAAGACTATGCAAATTTCATAAACTTATAATTAACACATGGAGTGTTTATGAGTTCTATTCCCAACATCTATGGTGCTTTTACAAAAACAACTCTTGATCAAACCTCCTGACTAGATACTTATAGAGGATGGTCCAGATAATGTTTTAAGGACTGCTAAAATGTTTCCAATGAATACCAAACAGCATGATACCTTCTTATGAACAATATCAGTTACTTGGACATGTTAATGTTAAGAGACACTCCTCTTTTTAAAGTACTAAGATGAGGGTAAGGTCTTGCGTTCAAGACCAATTGGGTGTGTGTGTAACATATCAATCAAAAAAAAAAAGCAAAGGGTTTGCACCAACCCTTATATCTCTATGTAATTCATCAAAATGGTAATAAAATGTGCAATTAAACAGGTCAAATTCCCAAGTTATAAGAATTTAATACCATTGCATAATAAGCACTAGTACGACTAGCATAAAACTAAACAAGCTTTTGCAATCTATTAATTTTAGACTTAGTGCATACTTATTAGAAGCCTTTTTCAAATCAGTGTCAGGTGCTGGGTGGTCAGTTTGGTTTTCTCAGTTCTGCCTACACCCTTATCATGAGCTATCAAGTACTTCTAATCACATAACCTATAACAATTTAATTTTAGAAGCTACTTCGAATTTGTTTTGCTGTGTACAAGATTGTTTGAGATAAATTGTAAATGATTTTGCATTACAGCATCACACCTAAATGGTCTATATAATAGTTTTCTAGGTTAGCTAGTCATTTAAGATGCTAACCAAAAATTAAAATGGCTGTGCATTTTAATGCCTTTGGTTGTATCTCTGGAAGTATATAGTTCGTATTTAATTGGTTGAAAAGCTAATTTTCAAAAATATAATCTAAAAGCATAGGTCTTTAATATTTTTGTTCTTTCTCTATTAATTAGGAACATTTGATATAGTAAGGATGGCAGGGCCATGACTTCATTATTGTTGGGATAGCAACTGTAGCGGCTGTTATAACTCTTTTATTCCTTAAGTTTTCGTGTTTAAAATTATCTTTCTATCGTTTAGGATCCTCTATCCGCATTTTATAGCCAATTCTTTAAAGCTCAAACTAAATCTTCAAAGTAGTTACGAGTCACACTTTTTTCCATTAGATTACAAGACAAGCATTAATAGGAAAGTTCCAATTTCAAGTCAGTCTTATGCAAGTAGAAAGATAGTCAGAAAATGAAAATAAGCATTTAATAGTGCTTATGAGCAGAAGGTTATGAGCTGTAAGCATCTCAAGCTTAATGGGCAGTCTAGCAAAATTACAATGAAATTGTGCATTAGTGAGGAATTGATATGCATCTCATGGAGCCAACTCTATTATTCAGAAGCAGCTAACTCCTAGGTTTGGAAGTGCAGTTAATCCGATTAGGGCCCATGAATCAGTCAGCTCTCTTTACTGTCAACCGATCCAACTGGCTTCTCCATGTTGAATGCTTATATTGGAAGCTTCAAAACTCTAAGATACAGTTCTTAAATGTGGGCTGACCTATGGCCAATGTGCTTCAATACTCAAAATACTCAATAGTTTTATTAATTAACTCTAACTTGTTTGAGTACAATAAGACACTCATAGAGTGACTCTTAAGCTTTACTTCTCCTAGTAGAACTCGGACTTTTTTTGGGTGTTGATAAGTTAGTAGAATTATGACTTCTACCTTGACTAGTAAACCAAACCCTAAATAAATTAAATCAAAGCCCACACATAAAGACCTAAGTTCACAAGAGCCTATTAATGATAGGATTTTTATGTGAATGCTAATCTTTGAATTTTTCTCTTCTTTTAGGTGAATACAATCTTAGTTATGCCAAACAAAGTTAAAAGTTCAAGAGTTTTGTAATTTCGATCTAAACCCCCCTTCCCACTTATTATAATAGTTCAATTCGTAAAATAAAAAAATAAAATACTAAAGCTAAAGCTAAAAGTAGAGCAGAAATGCAGTTGAAAATACCAATCAATTTTCGTGACAATTCTTCCATAATGCTGATGCAGACATAAAAGATAAAACGGACACTAACCCAAATGGGAAAATAATGCAGTAAGAAATCAAAGTAATGATTAGGTAATGAAATTTTCATTATTCTTCTCCTTCCTCATCAGATCATGATTATAATCGTTAATTTGACTGGCAATTTCACAAACATTGCATACATCACATATGCATATATAATTGCGAGGACACCCCATGACAATGCATTATGGCTTTGTACAAATAACTTTAACTTTCTCCCCTTTGATCATTAACTAGACACATGTTTTTATTATGGTCAAAGCCTGTTTAATCAATGTATCATCAATCTTTCAGTTACCTATCTATTTCCTACTCTCTATGAGAGACAGAAAGGGTTTAAAGGTCCAAGTCCACCGATTATAGCTAGCCTAAATTGTTGCATTTTTAATATTGTAAATTGTGGGTGATATATATAATGAACCCAATGAAATACATTACATTTGGTGTTGTAAAATTACTATAGTCTATTATATTAAAAAAAAATAATCATGGTTTATAATATATATAGTAATATTCAGATATATATATATATATTATCCTAACATAATCTATCAGGCTCTATTCTTAAAATTAAAGACTCAGCCGCCATCTAGAAGGGCAAGATATTATTCTTATGAACTAGTATGAACATCATTTATACCAATATGGTGGGACTGTTGACTGTTGGAACTTGAATTGAACAAAAATCATTTGCCTCACAGCAGATATTGCAGCAAACTCTGCACCCCCAAATACCAAGTACAATGCATGCGGATTACCAATAAACCCAGAAAAAAGAGAGTCCTTACTTTTGTGAGGTACTTCGCCAACCACTGAGGGAGAAAGATGCGAGGCGGAGACGGACCGACGGAAGCGAGAGGCAGCGACCGCGACGGTGCCGGCGAAGGAGCGACAGGCTCGGAATCTCATGTGAGAGTGAGAGAGAGCTCGACTTCTCGTGAGAGAGAGAGAGACTGAGAGTGAGAGGGAGAGACTGAGAGTGAGAGGGAATGAGAGTTTGAACTTAGTTTTTTTTTTGTGCATTTGGTGTGTGCTGAAGTGCTTTGTGTGTTTGGTTTTTTTGAGTGCATTTTGAGTGGCCTGCGATGGTTGACACGTACCCAACAAGGAGGGTGTTTTTTTAAAAAACAAACCGAGTTCTATGAACTCAAAACCGAGTTCATTGAACTCGTTTTCCAGTCTTACAAAACGAGTTCATTGAACTCGTTTTCTAGTCTTACTTCAACTCCAACGAACTCGATTTCTGGCATATTGGACCCACCTCAAGGACTGGCAAAATAGGAAAATCGAGTAAAACATACTCGATTTTATAACCTAGAAAACGTCCCCTCTGAACTCGAGTTGTTAAAAACCAAATTAGTTTCAAACGTTTCCTAACTAATGATATTGTTTGAATTTTATTGTTATTTTCTAAAAAAATCCCAAATTCTATCACCCTCAGCTTGTTGCTGTTTGAATTGATTAACAAAGTGCTTACTAGCTACTTGTCATCAGTGTCGGCTGAAAGTTAGAGTAAAAAATACGGTTGTTTAAGGCCCTAAGTTAAAAAAAAAGACCCCTAAATTTTAACCAATAGGATTATTTATAATCAATAAATAAAATAATACATTTTTACCAGATAAAAAACAAATAAAAGAGAAAGAAAAATGCAACTTCCACAATATTTTTCACAACACTTTTACAACTAATGTTAAGTAGTAGGTTGTTATTGATAACAAAAAAAATAATTATAGTGATATTTTCAAATAGAAAACAAAAAGCAACTTAAAACTTAGGATTTGTAATAAAAAAATATTGTGAATGTTGCATTCTTTTTTTTTTTAAAAAAAGAATAATAATAAGAGTTGAGTTTGCAAACTTTTACTAGTTCTCATCTAAGTTTTCCACTAACACCACTTTTTTACTTATTACTATCAATCTACCACAACGAGTATGAAAAATTTTATCAAACTTTTTCTATCTATAAAATTTCTAAAAAAAAGAAAAAATTCTATGTAGTTCGTATTAATTAGTATAAATTTTGCATCTAAACTAAAATAATCAATTTTGCATCTAAAATAAAATAATCAATTTTCGTTTTAGGCCACTAAATGCATCAAGCCGTCCCTGCTTGTCATTCACCTTCTTATTGTTTTAGTGTTTGATGCATACGAAAATTTGTGATCTATGTATAAAATGAACTCATCATGTTGAATTTTGGGATTTGATTTGTTGAATGTTCTATTATAAAATGAACTTCTATATCCTTGTAGCTACCAAAGATGAGTTTAAGACAATAAAACAATTCTCTTTCAAAGCTTATATGCCTTACCTATGGTGATCTGCCCATGGTAGTTAGTCGATAGTCATATGATTAGTGAGAATGATATTAAAATAGATATGGAATTTTGCATGTATGCCTGTAGGGAGATTTAGTCCTAGTGAATGTCCATCCTGTTGGTTTCATTGGAAGTTATAGAGCCTTTTATAGCGAATTTTCCCCCGTTCTTACTATCTCTCTCTCTCTCTCTCTCTCTCTCTCGTGTGGTGTAGGCCCTGAATATTGTTATAGCAAGGATTAGCTGAAGACCTTTGATACACCTGAGATTATTTTTTCTAATATTCTATTTGTGGACAATACCATTAATTTTAGTGGGGTCACATCTAGAGAAACTTAGATAGACTGAGTGTTTCCTTCTTTTCTTTGAGGTTCTTTTGGCCTAAACACTTGTTCGGTAAAGAGTTATGGTATTTGATTGTGGTGGTTCAAGCTGTTGGGGAGATTGTTGATACATTTTTGTAAGGTTGAATTTATTCAACCATCTAATTGGCTTTATTCCGTGCCAAATTTGCTTGTAATTCAGCATTTAGTAACCCTGTATTTAGGTGGGTTTGATGTAAGGGTAGTGAGTGAGATAGAGTGAAGATTGCTCAAGAGTGTGCAAGAAAACAGAGACTCGCGGCTGGGCCTCGCGGGTGACTCGCGGCTTCAAGCCACCAGACGCAGCACACGTGCCAAGCATGCTGGAAGGTGAACAGTCATGCAAGCTGGAGCACTACAGGACAAAATAGGACAACTGGCCATACGGTTATCTTGCGACTGGATCTCGCGACTTAGTCAAGCCGCGAGGTCAAGCCGCGAGCCACCCCTGTTTTGTTAAACCTGACGTTTCACATTCCTCTCCTACTCTAGTATAAATACCCATTTTACCCATGATTGTGAGAGAGTTTCCTGAGAAAATTTTGAGAGAGAAACCCTAAAGAAAAACCAGATTGATTCACCCACAATCTATACATTAGAGTCTCTTCAAATTCCTCAACTCTCTTCCTCTCCATTGTTAAATCCTTGAGAGGCATTATACCAAACCTGATTCTCACCATTATCATTACTGTGAGAGAGCTGTTTGGATTTCTGGGAAGCAATTAGGAAGGAACCAATCTTCATTGGTTGATGCTACGGTCTAGTAGCGGAATCCGGGAAGCTAGAAAAGAAAAAGGTTCGGCGCAATCTCGTTGGAGCAAGAAGCTTGGAGGGCTTAGGTGCACTGGGTAGATTAGGCTTGGAGGGTCTATTGCTGTCCATGTATCCCAACTGTATTTTCTAGTGGATTGTTTACCGCTTGGAGGGCGACGGAGAGGTTTTACGCCGAGGGCTTCGGTTTCCTCTTCGATAACACATCGCGTGTTGTCTTTGTGTTTGCATCTTCCTTCCTCTCTATCTTTGCCTTTTTATTATCTGCTATGGATTGTATTTTGTTTTGGCTTAGATAGTTTTTAACCAATTCCATATTATAGCTTATGTTAAGTTTCCGCACACTTGTTGTTTGACATATTGCTTGAATTGGTTAAGTTGTAATTTGGGAGTCTAAACGTTCAAGAGTGTTTATACACGCTTTTGAACTTTCAACTGGTATCAGAGCGGGTACACTCCTATTGGTTTCATTACCTAAGTGTGATCCTAGACCCTTGTGTTATGGTTGTTGTTATGGAAAATACTATGCTGAATTGTAGCTTAAGTGTTTGTGGAAATGATTCTATGCATATGTTTGAAAGGTGTTTTACTAATGATCTCGTAGAGTTGTTAAAAACTAAGAAACATGCTAGAGTATTTGTTCACATGCAAGAATATCTTGAAAATCAGAATCATGTCTTACACAGTAGCATATCTGAATCTAAATCATTGATTAAGAAATATAAAAGAAAGAATAGAATGTTGTGTGAGATGATTGAGAATCTAAAAATGAAAAATCAATCTGAAAGAAGCATGAAAACTGATGATGAATTTGTGTTTGAAGGTCAAGAATGTTTGTCACATGTGAACCTATTTGTGCATACCTCATTGAAGGTGTTTAATGCGTGTTTGTGGTATCTTGACAGTGGGTGTTCTCGCCATATGACAAGGGATAAGTCACTGTTTAAGACACTCAAAGAAAAGGTTAGTGACTATGTGACCTTTGGTGATGGAAGTCATGCTCAAGTCCTAGGCAAAGGAACCATTGAGATACCTGGTTTGCCGTTGTTGAAAGATGTGCTGTACATAAAAGGGCTGAAGGCGAATTTGCTGAGCATCACTCAAATTTGTGATGATGATTTCCTGGTACAATTCTCTAAGAAGGGATGCTTGATCATCAATGAAGAGGGGATTCAGGTTTTGGAAGGAAATCGGACTACAGATAACTATTATGGAATAGTTCCCACGGCACCCATATCGTGTAGAAGTGCTCGTGTGGATATGTTGGAGCTGTGGCATCACATATTTGGGCATGCCAACTTCAAACAAGTAGCAAAAGTCTCCAAACTTGAAGCAGTCGAGGGACTTCCTAAGTTTGGAAAAGTGAAGAAGACCGTTTGTGGTGCGTGTCAAATGGGGAAGCAAACTAAGGCAAGTCATCACAAGGTGAATATGATTGCCACTTCTCGGTGCTTGGAGTTACTTCATGTTGATCTAATGGGGCCTACCAGAACTGAAAGCCTAGGGGGAAGAGATACATTATGGTCATTGTGGACGACTACTCAAGATACACTTGGGTTGAATTCCTTAGAGAAATTAGAAGCATGTGAGAGGTTGGAGATTCTGTACAAGAAACTACAAAACGAAAAAGGGATTCCAATTGCTAAAATTAGAAGTGATCATGGGAGGGAATTTGAGAATGCAAGATTCGAGTCCTTCTGTGAGAAGAATGGAATTAAAAGAGAATTTTTAGCTCCCAAAACTCCACAACAAAATGGAGTGGTAGAGAGAAAAAATCGTGTGATTCAGGAGATGGCAAGAGTCATGTTGCTTAACAAGCAAATACCTCAAAAATTTTGGTGAGAAGCTGTCAACACCTCGTGTCACATTGGCAATAGGATTTTCTTTCGAGTTGGTACAAAGAAGACTGCCTATGAGATATGGAATGGGAAGAAGCCTAAAGTGAAGTATTTCCGGGTGTTTGGAAGTAAATGCTATATCTTAAATGATAGGGAGAATCTTGGGAAGTTTGATGCGAGAAGTGATGAGGGTATTTTTCTTGGGTACTCTACTACAAGTCGAGCGTATAGAGTGTTTAACAAGAGAACAAAGACTGTGATGGAGTCCATAAATGTCAAGATTGATGATGCCTTATCTAAGGTGGAAATGATTGATGATGTAGAAGGGCCAAGCACCAAAGAGCCCGATGTTGAGGTAGAAGTTTTGGATATAGAAGGTGAAGAACCTATACCAGAAGTAGAATCGACTCCCATCAACCTAAGAATGGAAACGAGATCGATGTCTAGAACATCAAGTCCTCTTACTCCTCCGGAAGTTCATCCTCCTATCTCTCGAAGTGATGAAGTTTCCACTTCGAAAAGGCCATCTTCAAGAGTTATCAAGAATCATCCGGAAAGTAACATCATAGGATCTCTTGATGACGGTCTTCGCCTCAGGAAAGGAAACATTCTGCTAGCCAATCATGTAACATATCACTGCTATCTTGCACAGTTTGAACCAAAAAGGGTTGAAGAGGCTCTTTAAGATGAGAATTGGGTTGAGTCAATGCATGAAGAGCTGAATCAGTTTGTGAGGAATGATGAGTGGGAACTTGCTCCAAGGCCTGAGAACGTTCATGTTATAGGCACAAAATGGATTTTTAAAAACAAAACTGATGAAGATGGAGAGATAATTCGAAACAAATCTCGGTTAGTAGCTCAAGGATACACTCAAGTAGAAGGAGTAGATTTTGATGAATCTTTCGCTCCGGTGGCAAGACTCGAATCCATTCGAATCCTCATGTCCATTGCGTGCACTTTGAATTTCAAACTTTATCAAATGGATGTAAAGTGCGCATTTCTGAATGGATATCTAAATGAAGAAGTATTTGTTGAGCAACCAAAAGGATTTGAGGACCCTCATTTTCCAGATCATGTATTAAGATTGAAGAAAGCCCTTTATGGCTTAAAACAAGCGCCTAGAGCCTGGTACGATCGTCTTACACATTATCTTCTAGATAGAGGTTTCAAAAGAGGGTATGCTGACCGAACTCTGTTTGTCAAAAATGATGAAGATTATCTCCTTGTGGCACAAGTCTATGTTGATGACATAGTGTTTGGGGCAACCATCGAAGATCGTGCTACTGAATTTTCTGAGGAGATGAAGAAGGAGTTTGAGATGAGTATGGTGGGGGAACTCACATTTTTCTTGGGTCTTCAAGTCAAACAACAAAAGGAGGGTATATTTGTATCTCAAGAGAAGTATGCCAGAAACATTGTCAAGAAGTTTGGACTAGACTCCAAAAAACATGCCTCCACTCCCATGAGCTCATCCACTAAACTGAATGTTGATTCGTCTGGAGTCGAAGTGAGTCCTACATTGTATAGGAGTATCATAGAGAGTTTGCTCTATCTTACAGCCAGTAGACCGGACATTACTTTCAGTGTTGGCGTTTGTGCCAGGTACCAAGCTAATCCGAAGGAATCTCACTTGACTGCTGCTAAGCGAATCATTCGATATGTGAATGGTACTTCAAACTATGGTTTGTGGTATTCAAAAGACTCAAATGCTTGTCTTGCTAGATACTCAGATGCTGACTGGGCTGGCAGTGTAGACGATCGGAAAAGTACTTCAGGTGGCTGTTTCTACCTTGGTAACAATCTTGTCTCGTGGATGAGCAAGAAGCAGAATTCCGTGTCTCTATCTACTGCTGAAGCAGAATACATCGCTGCTGGAAGTTGCTACACTCAGCTTCTTTGGATGAAGAAATTACTTCATGACTATGGAATTCCTCAAGAAACGATGTGTGTCTTCTGTGACAACACCAGTGCCATCAATCTTTCCAAGAATCCTGTCCAACATTCAAAATCTAAACACATAGAGATACGTTACCATTTCATTCGGGATTTGGTAGAGGAAAGAGTTGTGTGTCTTGAGTTCATACACACCGACAATCAAAAGGCGGACATCTTCACCAAACCTCTCGATGGTCCACGGTTTGAATCACTTCGTAAGACCATTGGTGTTGGTACAATTCCTTGACTCTCTTGTGTGTTGTGTGCTTCACATATTTATAATATGATAAGTTTGTTTGTGTTGGGGAACACACTTCTTTGTTAGCTCTTTGTGCAACATGTTTATTGTTTGTTTGTCCATTTGTGTATATTGTTGCTTCTTTCTATGTTTGTTCAATCATTTTCTTCTTTTATGTCAAAAATCCAAAAATCACAAAAAAAATTAGAAAATCAGAAAGCTTGATTGACATTGTTGAGTTTTTGTCTCAAAACTTGTTTTGCCTTGTACCTTTGTGCTAATGGCTTTGTGCATTTTCGAGCATTGCTTGTTTCTTTACACTCATATCTCTGTGGGAGAAATCTTGAAATCTCTGTGATTGTTGTAAATAGATCTTCAAACTTGTCATGAATGATTAGTGAATGGTTTTGTTGATCTTGAGACATGCATAGACTTGTGTCTATATATCTTCACACTCTTTATTTTTTTGCTAAAAAGAGCTCACCAAATGTAAATCTCCAAATGAAAAGAGATATTGAGCTGTAAAAGCCTGTCGCACATTCTAGTATTTGACTAGGAAAAAGGGTAAGCGACCTTATATTAAAGTGAATGTTTATTCAAAAAGCCAAAGGCTTGTTCTTTAAAGTGAAATGTCATATATCACTCTCACAATGAGAGATGATTGCCTCAAAAGATCAAAAAGATCAAATGTTATGATTGAAAGTGGAGTCAAATGTTAAGCTCCAAGTTATGTTATCAAGTTGTGTGGGAGGTCATATATACATATTTCTATAATTGAGATGGGTCACATGATCTAGTGCTAATTGTTTATGCCTTGGTTGAATTGATCATTGAACTTTCACATTAGACGAAGGACTATCTCATTGTTGATATCCACACACAACACACAAGTTTATGTTCATTAATTTGTGTGATTTGTGTGATTGTACTTGATGAAATGTGTTTTCACATGCTCAATCTTTGTTAATTCAAGCACAAAAAGATTTTTGAGTGTTTTAGGTGTTTTTGGAAAGTATTTTGTTTGAAAAATCTGAAAATTTCAAAAATCCAGTTTTGCCCTGTTTTGGCGGCTCAGTCGCGGGTATGTCAAGTCGCGTGCCTTAGTCGCATCTTCGTGGGTCATTTTTGGCGACTTGTTCGCGAGTGGAAGGTCCAGTCGCGGGGTTCACTCAGAGATTTTCGCAGCTCAGCTCGCGACTCACTCGCGGGTAGACCTTCCAGTCGCGAAAAACACTTAAAAAAATTTTTTCAAATTTTTGTCCTTGAGTGTTTTGGCGGCTTGATCTGGCGACTTTTTGGCGACTCGTTTCAGTCGCGAAAATCGCGTGTTTTGGAAATACAGGGGCAGTTTTTAAACTTTTTTGTTTTTTTCCCTCGATCTTTTTGTGACTGTTCATTGTCTTTCTCATCTGCTCTTAACCATTCACACCGTGCCTCCATTTTCGATCTCCATTTTTGCCTCTTTTCAGCTCAAAATCATCGAGTAACAGGTATGATTTTTCTGTCTTGAACTCTATTCTACTTGTTGTTATAGTTTTCCCTATGGATTATTCGCATTTGATTGTGTTTTTGAGATGGGTTTTTAGCTCTGCTATTACTCTTTGTCCATGCTTTGCTTATGGAAGCTTTTGTTTATGTTTTGAGCTATTTCTAAATTGTTGGTTTTGTACTTCATCATGTGCTTAGCTAGGGTTTGCTATTTTTTTGGTTTATCATCTTGTCTGATCTGCTATTGGTGTATTGTTTCAAAATGATTCTGTGTGGTATCCTGTTGATGTGTTGTTGAATGTGGGTGCTTTTTCAGCTGTTTGTGTGGTTTTATTTTGACCCCCTCTACTGTGTAGTTCAATTTGGGCCATTTATGTCCCTCTTTGCTATTTTCTGGTCATTTTCATCCAGCTATTAGGGTTTCTTCATTATTCCTATTTTCCACTAACCCACTGCTAATAAAGTCTGTTGGATTGTGTTCTACCATTTCCCTTGTTCATAATATAGACTAGTTATGTCACCATTCAAGAAAGCTGCTGTGAAAGGAGGTAGTTCCAAAGGGAAGGAACCCGTAATTGATGTTGATGATTACCCACCTCAAACAAAAGGGACTCGCTCTTCATCAAAGAGATTCGATCCCAACAAGTTCAGATCATATGCAGCCTATCCGTCTTATGAGAATTACTTTCTACATGCCACACCATTACTAGAAAGAGCTTTGGATCAGTCCTCACTTCATGACACTGACATTCCGAAATGGTTTGCTCACAAGGATTGGAATTACCTTTTCTTTGATCTGGATGACACGTATGAAGAGTTGGTAAAAGAATTTTATGCTAACGCAATTGTGGAAGGAGATGAACTTAAGTGCTGGGTTCGGAAAAAGAGTTTTTCTGTCTCTCCTGCATATCTGGCAGAAATCCTTCACATCAACAGACCAATTTTCTGGCATTCACCAGTTTATGATGATCTCTGTCCTGATGAGAAGCTTCTCAAAGAAAGTCTCGGTCAAGACTTGGAGTTCTCACCCAATGGAAAATCTATCAGTGTTTCCTCCCTTTCTCCAAAACTGAGAGTGCTTACAATTGTGATGTTTCAAAATTTGTACCCTTTATCAAGCACTGGGTATATGAACCTCAGACGTGCTTTGTTTCTTCATGATCTAATCTCTGATGTGGAAATAGACATATGTGCTCATATCTTCCATGTACTGCGCAAAACGGTTCTTCGAACTGAGTCTCGGATATGCGTTCCTTTCTGCAGTCTCATTTCACGGATCTTGAATCTCAAAGGAATTTATCCAACGGCAGATGAATCTCCTATCTCAAAACCAAGTCCAATCAACATGCGTACATTCAATGCAAGCATTGGACATAGTCGGAAGAGAGCCAAACCAGAAACTTCTGCATCTCACAGTGGCTCTCATTTCAGCACTCTCTCCCTAGATGAGAAACTTGATCACATTGTATCCTCTGTCCACGAGTTGAATACAAAGATGTCTGGACTCACAGTTTCTCTACACCATCAAAGCACTCGATGGGATATAAAGTTTACTTCTCTTCAAACTCAATTGGATCAAATTCAGAGAAAGCTGGAAGAGGATGAATAGCCTATTCCATGACAAAAAGGGGGAGTGATAGGCAAGATCAGAGGGGGAGGATATTACCTAAGGGGGAGTGTCTTTACATTCTTCTTCAGTTTAAGTTTTCACTTTAAGTTGATATATTGTGTTTTGTAAACTACTATTCAGGATGTTTTGTGTTTTGTACCCATGTGCTTTTGTAAGCTTTTAGGGTTAATGTTTTATGCATAGTTTGTAGGCTTTATGGTATGTACCTTGCTTATTGCAGCCTTTATGCTATGTTGAAATCAGTACTTTAATGATAAATGTCTTGCATTTTGATCTATGTACTGTCACTCTTGTGCCCTTGTAGGATTGTTCCTAGATGCATATACCTTGTGTATTATGCATTGGTTGAGTGTTGAGCATACAAGTATCTTGCCTTGTGCATGTTAACTTGTATGTCCTTGTGTTCATTCCAAGTGTGAATGAGCACTGTGATCACTACCTTGTGGTGTTCACTTGGTTGATCAAGCCATGGTTCGTTTGTTAACTCCATCTTTGCTTGATCACTTATTATCTGTTTCATATGCATTTTACGATTTTCTGCTTAACAATGATCAATGTATATTGTTGTGTTTCAGGAGTCTTATGTTCATATGATTCAAGTGCTTCACAGCTTCTAGAGTTAGGTGTGAGTGAGTTTTGTTCAACTGTTCCCAACTCACATGTTAAGTCTAGAGTCTATTTTAGGGTTTTGTCACGGAATAGCCAAAGGGGGAGATTGTAAGGTTGAATTTATTCAACCATCTAATTGGCTTTATTCTGTGCCAAATTTGCTTGTAATTCAGCATTTAGTAACCCTGTATTTAGGTGGGTTTGATGTAAGGGTAGTGAGTGAGATAGAGTGAAGATTGCTCAAGAGTGTGCAAGAAAACAGAGACTCGCGGCTGGGCCTTGCGGGTGACTCGCGGCTTTAAGCCGCCAGACGCAGCACACGTGCCAAGCATGCTGGAAGGTGAACAGTCATGCAAGCTGGAGCACTACAGGACAAAACAGGACAACTGGCCATACGGTTATCTTGTGACTGGATCTCGCGACTTAGTTAAGCCGCGAGGTCAAGTCGCGAGCCACCCCTGTTTTGTTAAACCTGACGTTTTACATTCCTCTCCCACTCTAGTATAAATACCCCTTTTACCCACGATTGTGAGAGAGTTTCCTGAGAGAATTTTGAGAGTGAAACCCTAAAGAAAAACCAGATTGATTCACCCATAATCTATACATTAGAGTCTCTTCAAATTCCTCAACTCTCTTCCTCTCCATTGTCAAATCCTTGAGAGGCATTATACCAAACCTGATTCTCACCATTATCATTACTGTGAGAAAGCTGTTTGGATTTCTGGGACGCAGTTAGGAAGGAACCAATCTTCATTGGTTGATGCTACGGTCTAGTAGCGGAATCCGGGAAGTTAGAAAAGAAAAAGGTTCGGCGCAACCTCGTTGGAGCAAGAAGCTTGGAGGGCTTAGGTGCACTAGGTAGATTAGGTTTGGAGGGTCTATTGCTGTCCATGTATCCCAACTGTATTTTCTAGTGGATTGTTTACCGCTTGGAGGGCGGCGGAGAGGTTTTACGCCGAGGGCTTCGGTTTCCTCTTCGATAACACATCGCGTGTTGTCTTTGTGTTTGCATCTTCCTTCCTCTCTATCTTTGCCTTTTTATTATCTGCTGTGGATTGTATTTTGTTTTGGCTTAGATAGTTTTTAACCAATTCCATATTATAGCTTATGTTAAGTTTCCGCACACTTGTTATTCGACATATTGCTTGAATTGGTTAAGTTGTAATTTGGGGGTCTAAACGTTCAAGAGTGTTTATACACGTTTTTGAACTTTCAATTTTTTATTATAAATGCGGATACATTATGTTGTAAGGTAAGCTCTCTTCAAATTACCTTTTTGGGCTTACCATTAGGCTCTATTTATGAGATTGGCAGGCTAAAAGGAAATCTACTGTCAAAAGTGTATGTTACTTTTACTACATAAACCGGCTTGCTTACTTGTTTGTCTTTTGTTACTATGCCTTGGTCTGTTGCTGGTGGAGTTGATATTCCAAAGAGGACTTTCTTTGTGCGGGCCTTGGGGCATGATTTCAAATATCACTTGGTTCGAATGTGTATATTACTTTTACTACATAAACCAACTTGCTTACTTGTTTGTGTCTTTTGTTACTATGCCTTGGACTGTCACTGGTGGAGTTGATATACCAAAGAGGACTTTCTTTGTGGGAGCCTTGCTTGTTCTCTTCTCAAGTTGGAGGTTTAGGAGTTAGGAAGGTTAGTATTCTGTGTCTAACAAATTTTGGGGAAATGAGAATGGATGTATGAAATAAAAAGTTGATACTTTGTAGGCGTTTGGTGAGATTAAAATTAAGGGGTTGGTGTACAATCATCGATTTTTAGTGAATTCAGCAGACCTTTGCTTAGGTATGTTAAGACTACTTCCAAATGTTGTAGATTGGTGGTTTATGTGCAAATCCAATAGGGAGTGTGGATTATCTTCTTAATCAGATTCTTTCTCATCCTCCTTATATTCATGAATCAATTTTGATAAGTGATTTGAATTTAAAATCTGAAGTAAAAAACTTTTGATTCTTTTTATTTTTGATGTGGCTGTTGCATTATTTGAATACAATGTTATGATTGATATCTGTGTTTGTGATGGGCTAATCTGTTTTCTGTTTCTCTGTTATTCTTGATATGATTGAGCAGATGGATGGGCTATAACTTCTTTCATTGGTTGACTTTAGGTCTTCTTAGATCCTGTTGGTGTAAATATGAGTTTATACTCATTTACTTACTAAATCTAAGGCTGTTTAATAATTTATGGGACTTTGTTATGACTGGGATATGCTGTTTATATTCCTTAAGAGTATGTTACAGTAATTGATTAAGAACGTCATGACCATTTTCTGAATGTTTGATTTCTAATTTACTGCAGTTTGTGAGTTTAGAATAGTTCTAGGAAGAGTTTAAGGATATCAATCAAGAGGAGCAGATTTCAAAGCTGCATAAAATTTTGGCCCTCCATCTTCTTAGAAGTATAATTCTTAAACCCTTTCAATGTGACAATTGGTTTCACTTGATTTAATTTTTTGGATTCCCAACATTACTTTGCCATGCGTATCAATATTGGTCATAACTAAAGTTATATTTTATGTTATCTTTGTCATATGAATCTCTAACTTTAACTCAACTCAATTTATCCAAGTCTTAATCCAAATTGATTGAGGACACTATATGAATCCTTATTCCAATTAGTTCTGGTTGGATTTTTAATAAATACTAAACTCTGCCTTTGTTGTTCTCAATATCTTCCTATGAATAGGTTGTGGTTAGTTTGGCAGTTTCTACCATCATTAATCCGAGTTTATCTTTATTCCATGATGATCTATTCAATTTCAGAAATTGTATTTCATTTTGAGAGTTTTGAAAAATACAACTTTTAAGAGTTGAAAATTCCATCAGTTTATGTGAATCTGAAAACTGTCCCACTTCTATTTTTCCAATGCCCCCTTCATGAATGTAATAATTTTAAAGGGCTTTACATATGTGGAACCAACTATATGTTTCATGTGTTATACATAGTGTCAGGTTAATGATTACTCTCCATGTCTTAGGAGTATATCTTTAGTGGCAGATAATTATCTAACAAGTTGAAAGCATGTGCATCCTTAGAAGTAATTGGCAACAATGACGGAATACTAGACCCAAAGGACTCATCTGACTAATGGGAACTTGTGATTGAAGCATCTTCTAATCTCTTGGAATGGCCTTTAGAAATCATTCTTTGCCCAACACTCTTAGTATGCTATTAAAGATGGTGTGTATAATAGTTTATTAGTTTCAAAATTCTTCACTTAAAATACTAAGTTCCTTTAGGTTAATGTGAAAGTATCTCCATAAACTTCAAGAATGAAGAATTTAGTGATTTGGAAAACTAATTGAATTTTGTTTTAATATTTGTGTTTTGGTATAATACAGATTTTGTAATAATTGGTTCTTTAAAGTCTATGTACATGGCTATGAGTTTTTTTACTTATTTATTTTGAAAAAAACCTATAGCCGCGTTTCTAGGCTATAGTGAAATTAAAAAAAAAAAAAAAAAAACCTAACTATAGCCACATTTGTTAAACATTGCTAATGTACAGCCTATAGTTGCGTTTTAAAAACGCAGCTAAATTAAACTAAAATAAGGTCTATAGTCACGTTTGAAAAAACACGGCTATAGATTTGTTAGTTTATTGTCAGTGTATAGGTCACGCTTAAAAACATGGCTATAGAAAATGCGGCTATAGACCAAATGGACCTATAGCCACATTTGCGTTTTTAAAACCCAACTGTAGACCAGCTTTTTTGTAGTGAGGATTTCGTTCGAGTGATGCTAGGAACACATAAAATTGCACAATTTTGTGTCACAATTTGCCACATGATGGGTTATGATTGGTAAAACTGTGTATTATAGAAACCTCAAACAAACCTTCTTAGCTTTTAAGGTTTAGAAAACTTATAAATAGATGAATAATGCCTAATTCTAGTGGAAGTAGAACTTCTTGACCTTTAATAAGATTGGACTCCTTAGGCTTTTACTAGTTAAGCCTAACAAAATAACTACACTCAAATAAAAACAAATTATGACCCATTGGACAATTTTTTTTGATGACGTGGAATCTCACCATAGGGCTTTTTTGGATTCATTCTTGATGAGTAAACTACAGATGCACAACCTCACCCACTAAAACCATGTATCCGGTAATTTAATGGAACTCTAAGTGGATTTTGAAGTTGAGATGTTTGGATTTATAATTGATCTCAAGCCTCTAACTACTAGGCTACATCCTTTGATCTTATTACAGTCTAACCTAAAAATTAGAAAATTACAAAATTGCCCATAACATTTAAAATTTAATAAAAAAACAAAAAAGATCTTACTAGAACTGCCTAACTCTCAAGAACATAATAAAACAAAATTTTAAATATACTTTAGTACCCTTGGCATCATCTGACAAGTCCCAAATTAATGCTTGGGATTAATATGTCTTTCAATGTTGTTGCCATGGTCCTCCTACTCCTCCCTCATTTTATACCATGAACATAGGGTGCCAAGGCCTAGCCTTTATGAACTATTTATGTTCTTTCTCTCTCACATCTGCTTCTTTTTCTCTTAATAATTTTATATTTAATTTAATATGGTATCAACCATATCAAGTCAAATCTCTACCTCAGCAAAAAAAGAAAAAGAAAAAAAAAAAAAAAAAGGTCATATCTCTATCACCTAAGAGCAATTACATCGGTGCTTCGAATGTCTATTTTACAAAATGAGCATATTTTTCTATTTTACACTACTTTTACAAAGTATCTACACCAGTTTATCTATTCTAAACATTTATTTTAATAAAATATTCATTCTATTGCATTATTATTATTATTATTATTATTATTATTATTATTATTATTATTATTTTAGGACTATGGTAAGAAGAAAGAGAAAAGAGAGAAGAAAAGGAAATTAATAAATAATTTATACAAAACTACAGTAATTGTGTATATTTATACGGTTATTATACCTCCATTGCATATTTGCACAATTATAGACAAGTTGATGTGGGAGCTTTTCATGTCATATTATGTAAATTTTATCACTTTTTGTATTTTAGAAGCATTGATGCAACTGCTCTAATCCCTTAAGACCCTATTATTGTCTTTTAAGTTTTAACTTTCAACAATCTTTATGAGAAATCTCTCTTACCATTGTTGTAAGACACTCTTACTGCATTGTAGCTTAGCAAAGTCAAATAACATTTTCTTGAAATCATGAAATCTCAACTCATTTCATCTCATCCCAAGGGGTTAGCTTAGTGGTTCTTAAGGCCTCATGATATCCATAAAATCCTTGGTTCAAAACTTCTTACCAGAATCTTGGAAATATACAAATATTTAGATACTCGAATTGGTTTGGACACCTCACTTGTAAAAAAAAAAAAATTGTTCTTTTCTTTCATGAAGATGTTAGAATATTACGGAGTATCATTGCTACATTTTTTTTTTCCTACCTTATGGTTTTGCATAATAGCAATTATGGTTTGTGGTATGGTTTTACTCAAAAATCTTAATGTCATCGTCAACTTTTAGTAATCCTTGCCATAATAATTCTTTCTCACCATAATATATATAGAGAGAGAATACCTTCTATCTAGAACTAGAACTAGCAGAAAAGGGCTTATTTACGCCACCAATCAGGAGCTACCACGTCAAATATTTAATGAGGAAGTAGTATAGTCTATCACACATGATTATAGCTCAATTAAAACTAAAATCATCAAACATGTATCAAATCAGAAGCCCTTACCTGGAGAAACAGCACCAACGCCTAAATTTGATTCTAATTGTTGTCTAATTTTGTGCCATGTGTCCTATTTTAGTTTTTTTTTTTTAACCTTTTAGTCTAGGTGAGTTAATGAGGTACAAAAGACGAAGTGTCTAATATAAATAAATCATCAAGAACTCAATAGACAAAAAGAAAAGAAAAAAGAGTAAACTCTTGTTTATATCCAAAATAAATTAAAAAAAATAAAAAAAAATAAAAAAGAGAGAGAGAGAGAATAATTTGAATCCATATATGTGTGTAATTGTAATTTTTTTAATTGTACCATGTATATACACAGATTATACACTAGTTATGTTTAATATATATATATATATATATATATATATTTATATTTTTATGAAGAGTTGTGTTATAATATAAACACCGTGTAGATCATGGTTATTATAATAATAATAATAATATGCGTTACTTTGGTTTTATGGTTACTTTATTTGTATGATAGTATTTTTTAGGTGAAATTATATTATTGGTCCCTCAAATTTACTCTAGGAGCACAATTAGTTCCTTAAGTTTTAAGTGAGCACTACAATCCCTTAAGTTAAAAAAATGAGCATTGTTAGTCATTCTGTTAACTACTATTAATTTTATTGACTATATGGCTAACAAAATAATGGTGTGGCTTCTTTAACGGAAATTGGTTGAATAGAAGCAGCAGTTGAGGAGGAGGGGTGGGTCACCTCTGCTTCTCCAATGCCAACGTCGTCAACTAGAGGCATCGAGTCCTCGCATGATAGCTTATCAGTATGTGTTGGCTAACACGAAATATGAAGGCAACTATGGTTTCTATCTCTCTACTACATTTTTTTTTTTTTTTTTTTGGGAGAAGAACAAAATGGACTTAGCTTGATGTAGCCAAAATGTTGGCTTTACAACCATGAACGTTATTGGACTGCTTTATTTTCATGAAGACATAATCTATCCAGTTCCAGTTTTAGTAACAGATTCTTGCTTTTCACCCACAATGTATGGCAGAGGGTCAAAGGTTGATGGTGGAGAGATGGTTGTGGTTAATTTGAGATGGAGGCGGTAAAGATAGGAGGGATGATTGAGGAATGAAGAGATTGTTCCGTTTGTTTTGCTTATATGGACTTGACTTGGATTTTAATTGATGTGTCTTATTTTGGTTGGTCTAGGTATGTAAAAAGATGCCACATCATTTTTTTGTTAGCCACATGTACAATAATACTAATGGCAGTTAATAAAATGACTAATAATGCTCATTCTTTGAATTTGAGGGACCAATAGTGTTCACTTAAAACTTAAGAGACCAATTGTACTCACAGGATCCTAAAGTGTAGTTTCGCCTATTTCTTATACGTACAGTGTTAGTCTTTTAGTGGATACATTATAAGACAGAACCAAATGGAAAACGGTAGCTATTTTGTTTATCTCTTTTTTTTTTTTTTTTTTTTTTTTTTTTTTGAGATAATATAGATATAAGGCATAGGAAATGGGGAAAGAGGGAGTGAAAATATAAGAATTACAACACTAGCACTTACAAAATCTGTTTATCTTTTTCTTTTTCATTTTTTTTTTTTAAGGGGGAAAGTTGTTTACCTATTATTATTATTATTATTATTTTTTGAGATAATATAAACAGAAGACATAGTGAATAGAGAAGGAGGGAGTGGAAAGACAAAACTTACAATACTATCACTTACAAAAAGTCCTAACCTTTGTAAGTAATAGCATCATTTTCTACCCAAAAAAAAAAAAAAAATGTAACTATTTTGGATATTATACTATAAACATATAAATCATTTATAGTCAAATAGATATTAATCTTCTACTCCTATAAAAAAAAATATTAATCTTCTATTTTTCCTCTCTCTCTTATCTTCTCTTTATTTATTGTTAAAATTTTTATATTTTAATTAATTTTTAGCTCCTTATTAAAATGAAAGATGTTACATCTATAATATTTTCACAATAAATCATATGTGGTAAGTTGTTATAGGTTCTAATTTGAATTCACAACTTAAATTACTTTTTTTGCTCATCCATAATAGCAAATAACAATCTATTACCCATAATTTTTAATGAAAATGTTGTGGATGTATCATTTCTATGTCAAAATAGAGTTCATTTCGCTTACAACTTGTTTGATGTTTACACAATTGCCACACAAATTGACAACCCAGTGCCAGTTGATGAGATTACTAGAACTTAGAACCAACTTTCCTTAATCATTTTCTTGTAAATATAATAAATCAATTAATTAATTAAAATGAGGTTGCTCTGTGGACGTACACGGAAGCGTTTTGTGTATTTTATTCAAGCAATGTGGGACACCCATGAAAAAGAATGAATAAATAAACTATAAAGGGCGTAAATATAAAATAAGGATAAGGTTGCTCCGTTGACTCCACGCAAGTGAGAAAACAATGAAGGACTCCTTTTGTTATTGGGCTAAATAAGATAAGGATTAAGGACCATTAAGTTGGCAGATCCACCAATGAAAACATAACTCAACACATGAATTTACACAAAATACGTGCCGTATGTGTGCTCTCCAATGAATGACACATTTTTGATGAGGAAAACACTTATTGCAGTAATGCTACACGTAATAAGCACAACGTTTTTCATAATCTCTAATCCCTTTTACAAAGTTGCAAAACAAAATAAATCATGACCTTAATGTTTTATATTATATTATTATTATTGATGTTTTTCATTCTCTCAGTAGTAGATGTATAAGATAAATAGGTTGTGGTGGTGTGGACCTGGCCACGGTGGTTGGCCCCTGATCAACGACATTGATGGCATTGGGGCCGATGCATATTGGTGGTGGTGAGATTTAATTAAATAGGTAAACATGTGTTACATTTTTACTAGTGGAGGAATAGTAGTAGAAAAATATTTGGATTTTTCATGAGAGTGGATTTATAAGATTGAGAATCTATTTTACTATTTAAAAACCAAGAAATTATTATATAAAAAAAATGTACGCTTACGAGCTAGCTGGTTTTTATTATTATTATTATTATTCTAAATCAATGGTTGGGATGAAAGAATCTGAACACTAAAATGTCTATCAAAAACATCAAAAAAAAAAAAAAAAAAAATTTCAATTGAGCTATAAAGTTCTTATTAGGATAAGCTAGCCGTTTCCGTCTTGCAGGCTTTACATGTCAATCATGCAAAACATGTTTATCTCTTTAGTCAATTAAACGACAGAATTTCTAATTAAGAATATATCTGACTGGCACTTCTGGCGGCCAGGGAAAGAAGAAAATGGGTTCTGGAAATGGTGACAATGTCCCATTGTTTGGCTATGCATTGCCACATGTATATTTACATTCCTACACTTGGATCAGCCACGTATTTAGTTTGGTAATGTATTGTGGAGGTGTCAAATTCGATTTGGATGGGAATATGATCATAAATCGGTAGTCAGTCCAATTTGGTGTCTGACTTAGGATTGATAATACATTAACTATATTTAAAAAAGAAGAAGAAATTTCATGGTTAGTACCAAGCTGCCTTGTACTACAATCTAACAATAATCTATTTCCAATTGATACTCTATATACATGTCAAATGTTTAATTTATTAATACCTCTATATAAAAAAAAAATATAGATGTGTAGTAGATTATTATCTCTATGGTTGCACATTGTCAATAATTAAATAGAGAAAAGAGTTGTTTTTACAATTTTTTTTTTTTTTTGTCAGAAAAATACATTTTACCTAGATCACTGATTAGGCAATAAATCTTACCATTTCCTTAAATTTAGTTTCTTCTTGATAAATTATGGTTAAGTTCAAAATGTAATTTTCTTAAAGGTAAATAGTGGGAGAGTGGAAGATGAGATTTGAAGTTTGAGCCACAAATATGAGATACTTAAAAAATATATATATATATATATATATATTAATTCTATTAGATTATCACTCGAACCTGTTCAAGGTGATTTTTATTTTTTTTTTAATTTTTAAGTGTAAATTTAATGTATCTATTTCCATAGCAATCATATCATGCACCACCATGAATTGGTTGTACACATTCTCTTACTTACACTATCATCATGTATAAACAATGATTGTTGGCACAAAATTTATAATTTTTATTTTGAACTGAATTCAGAGTTGTCTAAATTAAGAGAACTTTATAATTCAATAATGATAATGATTATGTTATCAAATAATAATAAATAAATAAATTCTTACCGAAGTTATGAAAGACTTGCATTAATGAAGTCGGAGATGCAGAAAACGGGTAAATTAGTGGCAAACTAGAATGATTTCTACACTTAAAAAAAAAAAAAAAAAAAAAAAAAAAAAAAAAAAAAAAAAAAACCTAGAATGATTTCTCTAGCTTTCACGTTTTTGAAGGATTCTCGACTGTTTGGCTTTGGCCAGAGATGCAAACTTGAATGACTTCTCTTTCACGTTTATGACGAGAAATGAAGCAGTAAATGCTTAATACAAAATTTTGTTTTTAATCTATTCAGAGAAAAAAAAAAAAAAAAAAAAACCGCTTTATTAATTTTAATTAAATTTAGTTATAAGATGTACCCATATTTGTTACTTTTATTTTTTTTTTTTTAAATAGTTATTTTGAACTGTTTCCCTCTTAGACTCTCAAAAACTTTGTTCTGTTTTGTATTGTTACTTCATTCCGCATTATGTTACTAAATTCTCATTTGTTAAACTATTAGTTACCTTATTTCCAAAAAAGAAAAAAAAGAAAAAAAGAAGATAAATTTTCATTACAAATAAAAAAGAAAAATAGAATCAAACAAATCTATCCATTATTCAAGAAAAATCTGACTAATCTTAACCTTAACTTTGTACTAGTACTATCAACCTAGTTTTGTATATAAGTTATGCCAATAAATGAAAATGACAGCAAATCTTCACTCTTCAACCACTCAAACGCAAATATTTAGGGATAGACTTTTGCTAAGTTGAACTGTACTTGTTGAACTTCCTTAAATAAAAGTATTTGTTAAATATATAAAAGAGGATACAAAAGATTACATGCCTATCCATTATAAATACATTGGAAATTTGGAACAACTATCACTGCCAAACTGAAGAACAAGCCCATGCTTAGCTGCAACAACTCTTAACTCTATGGGTCCGTTTGGATACAGCTGAAAACTGAAAACTGAAACTGAAAACTGAAAAACACTGTAGCAAAATAATTTTTAAATGTGTAAATAGTACCGTGGGACCCATTTTTAATATTTTTTTCTGAATAAAGTGATTGCGGGTCCCATGAACAGTGCGTGAACAGTGTATGAACAGTAAAATTTGTCTCCCGCACAGTACATGAACAGTACTTTTACTGTTCATTCGCTGGAAAAAAAAAAAAAAAAAATTTTCCAGAAACGCAAACGCGTTTGGGAAGCGCAAAACGCGCTTCCCAAACGCACTCTATATATTTCAACAATTCTAACGCCCATTCTCTCTTTTTGTGTGTACAGTGTACCCATAAAAACACAGATATATACATCTTTCTTTGTCTGCATTCACAATAATGAGCTGGTGGTGGGCTGGAGCAATAGGTGCTGCAAAGGCAAGTGATTAATTCCAACCCCATAATTGATGAATCTCTTCAATTTTATTTCAATTACCAATCTTTCTTCTCTCCAACTCTCTAACAATCTCATTCTCTCATTTGATCAAATCCTACAGAAAAAAAGCAACAACAGTGATGCGCCACCACGGTACAAGAGCGTGGCTCTAATCATTGGTGTGACTGGCATAGTTGGCAATAGCCTTGCCGAGATCCTGCCACTCTCTGATACTCCTGGTGGGCTGTGGAAGGTCTATGGCGTGGCTCGCCGCCCCCGCCCTGCCTGGACTTCTTCTAACTACCCTGTTGAGTACATCCAGTGTGACATATTGGATGCCCAACAATCCCATGCCAAGCTCTCAAAACTCACGGATGTCACACACGTTTTCTACGTGACATGGGCCAATATGCATGAGGAAGCTGAAAACTGTAAGGTCAATGCTGACATGTTGCGCAATGTTCTCAATGCTATCATCCCAAATGCACCGAATTTGCAACATATTTGCTTGCAAACTGGTAGAAAACACTATATTGGCCCTTTCGATTTGTTTGGGAAAATTAAGTCCCATGAACCTCCGTTTCATGAAGATCTTTTAAGATTGGAAGTACCCAATTTTTACTATTCGCTGGAAGATGTTTTGTTTGAGGAGGTGAAAAAGAAGGAGGGTTTGAAATGGTCAATTCATAGGCCTGGAACGGTATTTGGGTTTTCGCCTTTTAGTTTGATGAACATTGTTGGGAGTTTATGCGTTTATGCCGCGATTTGTAAACATGAGGGCACAGTATTGAGGTTTCCGGGGAGTCGTGCAGCGTGGGAAGGGTATTGTGATGCCTCAGATGCAGATTTGGTTGCTGAGCATCAGATATGGGCGGCAGTGGATCCTAACGCGAAGAATGAGGCCTTTAATTGTAGCAATGGGGATGTGTTCAAGTGGAAGCACTTATGGAAGGTTTTGGCAGAACAGTTTGGAGTGCAGTGTGGGGAATTTGATGAGAAGTTTAAATTGAGCTTGCAAGAGATGATGAAGAATAAGGGTCCAGTGTGGGAGGAGATCGTGAGGGAGAAGGGCTTGGTGCCTACAAAATTGGAAGATGTTGGGGCTTGGTGGTTTGTTGATGTGGTTCTTGGGAGTCAGACACTTTTGGATAGCATGAACAAGAGCAAAGAGTATGGATTTGTGGGGTTCAGGAACTCAAAGACATCGTTCCATTATTGGATTTGTAAGATGAGAACTCACGGAATCGTTCCATAGCGTGACAGTGGCTTTAGGATTTTGTTGTTTTTGTTGGTTTGCAACTTGGTTTTTTTGTTTTTTTTATCTTCTAGGGTAAATTAGTGGTTAAAAATACACAAAAGCTTTAACTTTTTTTGAAACAGATTCATTTGTTTTTTACTTTATTTACTGGTTTACTTCACAAAGTTATTGTAATTGTCAAATCTTGTTGTAAAGGTTACTGTTGTTATTGCTAATTGTCAAATCTTCTTGTAAAGATTATTGTTGTTATTGCTGATCTGATGGCACTGTGGTTTAGAGATCATAGTGAAAATCTTATCTGAGATTTAGATTTGGGACTGGTTCATTGGAGGCAACATCTCTGATTACTCAATAATTGGAGTGTCTTCCGAAAATGAAACTGTAATAAAGAGGGCATAGCATTTAGAAATTTATCAACAGAGCATTAGCAACCCAAAGACAACACGAGGCTTGAAAAAACGGAAGAGGAAAATACAGTTCTAAGCATTCATGATGACAGATAAGGTATTAAGGAATGTCATTTAAGCGCTTTTGGAATGTTTTGATATATAAGTTTTATAGGTTGGATAGTAAATAATACCCAATTAACATAAGATTTTGGTGTGCATTTTAAGAATGAATATCCAATATAATTTATAAAATAGTTTGACCTGAATATGACTCTATTTATCACAATATAGTTGCCGATGACGATGTTGGTCTAGTGGCACCTCGGGTTGTGACAGTCTCGGGTTCGAGACCAAGAGTGGGGTATATATTTAGTATTTATATACATTTCTAAACCAAACTCAAAAAATAAAATCTATTGTAAATTTACAATATAGCTGATGGGAAATGATCAGAAAATTAATATTGGATTGAAAATCTTGTGAGTTTATTGGTAGCTTGATTTAAGAGGAGAGAATGACACAGACAAGATATACACACACAAGTGGAGGGAGGGACCAATCAATTATGTTGTGCATTAATGGGGATCCTTTTTTGGGTGTGCTTTTTAGCCTGGTCTTAGAATGCTTTTCACATTCATTTGGGCAGTGTCGGCAACAATCAATTAGAAGTGAGAAGTGGATTCAAGTTGTTGCCACCAACTGAATGACATGTTCGTGACCTGGGCCAGAGAAGGGTGCCCTCCATTTTGAGCAACCGCTGAGCATTGTCTGAGTTGGGGTCCCTAAATCTCCATAGCAAATTTCACCACCAAATACAGAGGCATAATTGTCATGAGACTTATGACCTTTTAGGCTTCAGATAGAAAGGATATGACTGTTCATTTAACAATACAGAGGCATCATTATACTGACCTTTAGGCTTCAGATAGGAAGGATAAACAATCACTCATAAATCAAACCCACCGACCACTCATTATTTATAATGCAACAGAAAAAATAGTGCTTCATGTGCCAATTAACAACCATTAAAAGGGTTGTTTTGAAATAAATCTCACAATTATGCACAGACGACATTGGAATAAAATATAGCAGAAACTGCAATTGTTAAAGACTTTAATAACAGCCTACCTTATACAAAAGTTAAACCATCATACCAACCAGCCAACCAACCTAATACAAAACTTGAATTATCATAAGAACCAATACAAGTTATCATTAAAACAAATTGGAAATTGATCATATATGATTTTCAAATCCAAGGATCTGTTATTCCAAGTCTACCAAATGATTGACTAAAGATCAATTCATGAAAAAAAAAAAAAAAAAAAAAAAGTGTGCCCTTAAATGCATTCCACACGCATGATAAGGAATTCTTGTTTTCACATATACAAAACATTAAAACAATAAGTTTGGCACTTGTGTTAGAAAATGTAAAATGATTAAATGAAGGTAAAACATGTCTAAAAACTCAATATATTTAAACATGAATTAAAACAGAAGGGCCAACATTATTAAAACAAGTGTGCTTTAGATAGAAAGGATGACTATTGACTCATAATTCAAACCCGTAGAACACTCATTATTTATAATTTAACAGACAAAATAGTGCTTCATATGCCTATTAAGAACCATTGAAAGGGTTGTTTTGGAATAAATTTCACAATAATGTACATACAACATTGCAACACAATATAGCAGAACTGAAATTGGTAAGACTTACTAACAGCCCACGTAATACAAAAGGTAACCAATCATACCAACCAACCAACCAACCTAACACAAAAGTTAATCCATGATACGAACTGAAAGCTCAAATTTGTGTGAAAATACAAGAGCTTGTTTAGACCCCCAATAAAAATTACGGCTAGATTGCTTTTACTCTTACTTAATCAAAATAGTGCTTCATATGCCTATTAAGAACCATTGAAAGGGTTGTTTTGGAATAAATTTCACAATAATGTACATACAACATTGCAACACAATATAGCAGAACTGAAATTGGTAAGACTTACTAACAGCCCACGTAATACAAAAGGTAACCAATCATACCAACCAACCAACCAACCTAACACAAAAGTTAATCCATGATACGAACTGAAAGCTCAAATTTGTGTGAAAATACAAGAGCTTGTTTAGACCCCCAATAAAAATTACGGCTAGATTGCTTTTACTCTTACTTAATCAAAATAGTGCTTCATATGCCTATTAAGAACCATTGAAAGGGTTGTTTTGGAATAAATTTCACAATAATGTACATACAACATTGCAACACAATATAGCAGAACTGAAATTGGTAAGACTTACTAACAGCCCACGTAATACAAAAGGTAACCAATCATACCAACCAACCAACCAACCTAACACAAAAGTTAATCCATGATACGAACTGAAAGCTCAAATTTGTGTGAAAATACAAGAGCTTGTTTAGACCCCCAATAAAAATTACGGCTAGATTGCTTTTACTCTTACTTAATCAAAGTGCGGAAACAAGAGTAAATGTGCACAATGAACCGATATTACTCTAGTGCAAAAACATGAACAACAAACAATAAAAGTAAAGCACAAGAGTAAGGAAAGATAAATGTAACCACAAGATAACACCAAGACGTGTTATCGAAGAGGAAACCAAAGAACTCAGCGAAAAACCTCTCCGTCGCCCTCCAAGCAGTAAATTGATCCACTAGAGAATAAAGTTGGAGTACACGAATAACAAAAGACATTCCAAGCCTAGTCTATCCAATGTACTTGAACCCTCCAAGCTCCTACTACCAACTGACTTAACGAAATCTTGTTTTTTCTAGCTCTCTGGATCATGCAATACGCCCGATTGCATCCACCAAGCCTCACCGGCTTCTTTTGGTAAATCCCTAGAGCTTCCCAAGCTCCAAAACACTCTCTATACTCTGAAAATGTGTGTATTGTGTTTGGGTATAAATCTCTTCTCAAGGTATGACAATGGAAGAGAGAAGGAGAAGAAACTAGAATGATTTCTCACTAAAGATGAGTAGCTCTCTCTCAAAAAATGGATGTGTGTGTTGTAGAAAACCTATCTAGGGTTTTTCTTTCTGAATGACCTCCTTACACTTCTGAGGGTATATATAGTATAGGTGAAGGGTAAGAAGGTCACACTTAAAAATCCTCCAGGCAAAGAGTTTCGCGGGTATCTCGTGAGAAAACCTTACCTGCGAGACAATCGCGAAATCCTCCAGACTGGCATGACTCTTCAACGTCTAACATATGCTTCTCACGTGGCTCTTTCGCGGGTAAGCTTCTAGCGAGACACTCGTGAAATCCACTGATTCTTCATTTTATGCTCGATTCTTTACCAACTTAATACTAAACCCAATATAATAAAATCCCACAAAATAAAAAGAACAAAATTAAAACAAATACAACATTTTTTGTCATGGAATAAAGTTAACATAAAACATAATTGTAAATAATAACTTTACACAAACCAATACAATAACACCACAACTCAAATTTATTTGTTTATCATTAAAACAAACAAGAAATCGATCACATGTGATTGTCAAAACCGAAGGATATGTCATTCCAAGTCTACCAAATGATTGACTAAAGATCAATTCATGAAAAATAAATAAATTGTGCCCTTCAATGCATACCACACACATGATAAGGAATTCTTATTTTCACATATACAAAACAATAAGTTTGGCACTAAAGTTAGAAAACGTAAAATTATTAAATGAATGTAAAACATCTCTACAAACTCCATATATTTACACATGAATCAAACAGAGGGGCCAACATCATTGTGCATTTGTATCTTTTATTGTAAGCTACATCACCTACATTACCTGCTTATTGTAAGCCATTTTAGGATGAAGATAAAAGCCTCCTCAAAGTTATGGTTCTAAAAAAGTGCCCCCATAATCATGACAATGAATTCATTGTGCATTTGTAGCTATTATTATATTATAAGGTTAATTATTGAGTACTCCTGGAGTACCATAAATGCATACTCCCTCCTCTTACATAACTGTGGATCCTACTAATTAAATTTATGGTTGGACCTATAATTCATGTGAGAAAGGTGAGTACGCATTTATGATACTCCTAGAGTATTCAATATTTTTCTGTATTATAATATCTGAAATTAATTATAAATTAAGGAGAACAAATACGGAATCATGATATGTTACTAAATTTTAGATGGTTAGTAGACTACTTGAAGGGAACACTACAAGCAGAAGCAAAACCATTTAACCAGATGTGCTCAAACATTAAACGTTATACTGCTCATGCAATACAAAAAATATTAAACATGTGGTTCAGTTTATTAGGAAGATCTAAAATACAAACCATAATTACAGGTTTTTTCTCTTCTATACTCTAATGGAGAAATATTATCAGGTGCTATAACACCAGCACTGGGCAACCTTAGCCACAAGGAACAAGCAATAACACATAAAATTTCAACAATGAGCAACTGAAAATGAAAGAAGTTAATTCCTCAGGATTTTGGTCACATCACACATAATTGTATGGAAATGGAGTCTGAATCCACTAATATATTATATGGTCTTTCTTCAAACAACTCCCCCTGACCCTCCAAAAACAGGAAAAGAAAAGAAAATTCATCTCAGCCTTATGTTGTTTAGATTTACACCGATAATACATATTGAACAGTAATACATGGTCATATGTCAGCCTTATCTTCCTATAGACACAAATTCTGGAAGATGCCCAACAACAATATCTTTAGGAAACTCCCTTATTTATTCTCCTTAAAATTTTGATGTGCCAACACAGAAGTCTCCTTCATTTTATGAAACTCTTAGGATGATCTTGCATTGATCTCTTTTTCTTCTTTCATTTTATCCATTCGGTCATACTTTTGTACGCGTTACAAGCTCATAATCTCCCCCCCCCCCCCCCCCACAAAGTCACGCTATGACCTCCTGTTCCTATTCTCTCTCTCTCTCTCTCTCTCTCACATGCACACACATGCTTAGACAAATAAAATTTTAGTAGTGCTATCAACTGATGCATTAACTTCACGTGTGAAAGCAATTGACTTGATAATAACTGGATAATGCACTATCCTCACTTTATGAGCTCCTATTTCCAATGCTCCTAATACATAATTGTTTGCAATCTATATTTCATCTACAATGTGCAAAGTCATAGCCTCATATGTAACCATTAAAAACCTACCACATGATCAAACCAGTTTGACACAGAACACTTAAAAATGGTTTATGCGTAAAATGAATATTTATCAAGAGAGATTGTGTGAATATAAGCAATTAATCCAAAATATGTATAAACAAAAAATAAAATGTTAGGAACACATTTGATCAACAACAGTATCCTCTTTATTTATAGAAGAAACAACAGACTACACAAATTTCACAATACCACATTCCATCAGTGAGCTGTTGCAGTGAAAAAATTTCTAAGCAAAAGTAGATGCCAATAACATCTGAACAGTCATCCTAATAGCAAACCTCTATAAATTCCAATATAAGGCAATATATATTCTAATTTCCAATGCCTATGGATGCTAATATATTTTAGAAATGCTCCTCACAAAATGAAAATCACGTGGTACAACTTAATGAACACATCAACTTGTTCTTTGCTCATGCAAAACTTCAACACCAAATGCAAAGTATTCAATTGAAAGATTTCAAAGTTTTGATAGCAATAGAGCTAACTTCTCATCAGACACCTTAACTTCAATGCAAGCTTCCAAGGATGCAGCTAGTCTTGCAGCTAATTGATGCTTACACTGTAAGAAACAGGTAAAAAAGAAAAAGAATTAAATACAAGAAACTTGTTGCAAAAACAAAAGGAAAGCTTAAAGGGTTTGACTTCATAATTTAATGGATAAGCAAGAATGGTGATCTTACACATAGTTGTTCCCCTCTATTTACAATGTCATAGAAGAACGAATAACATGCACAATAGCATTCAGCAAAGCAGAAATATTCCTCCTTCCTCCGTGATTCTCCGACAACCTAACCAGACCAAATAAGTGGAGAAACAGTCTTAGATTTCATCTTCCTCATTACCCGGTCAAAATTAACAGGTTTCTTCAACCCAACCCATCTTGGCCTCAACTACCAAATTGGCAACTTTTGGCTAATCCAGCTTCTTCAAATTTCTCATTATTTAGCTGATGTCATCTAAATTTCTAAATATTTCTTTATAATTTCACGCAAATTGATAAATGCATGAAAAAAATATTGAAAATTTTCAAACTTTTGGACTTGAAATTCCTCAGCTAGGGTTCCAGATTCACAAAATGAAAAAAATGTCCAAACAAAATTTAACCTTTAAGACAACTTCATGATGCAGATGCTTGTTCTGATCTGGATCGAACCATCTAGTTGTCAATTTCGTTAGCATGTCTATCCATAAGGTAACGAAACGCATATGCAAGTAAAGAAATAATCTTCACCTGAAAGATGAACCGCCCGCTAGGCTCACCAGAAATCCTCTTGACACCTCTTTGATCTACTATCCTAGTGGCTCGCTCAAAGTTCTTACCAAACAAGAAATGCAAGCTGCATTTATAGCCCAAAATTGAAAACACCAAAATAATTCAACCACATTACAAAACATTACTAATATTTGCAACAAAGTGTTGAAATGGATATAGAAATACTAACGTGGAGAGCTGATCATTGGACACTGCCCCATTTCAATTTGTTCCGTGTTATCAAATGTCCACATAAGTAATCAAAACTGAATGAAAATTTGATAAACTTATTTTCAAAAATTCATAATATCAGCTTCTAAGTAGAAAAGAAAAAAAGATAAACGACCTGAACGAGTGGACTCAATGTCCTTCCACACTGCCTCAGCTACCAGAATACTTGCACTCATCCTCACTTCATTTTGCCTACAAAAGCATAAATTTCAACACTGAGCACTTCTTAGTCTGCTTTTTGAAAGTGCTTTCTAACAATCATTATCTAAAATAAATACAATCTTTTTTTGTTTTTTGAAAGTAAGAAATGTTCTACAAGTTCAACAGGGTTTTAAACAAATTAAAGAACCCAACAGAACCATATACTATACTTGCTTTTAAAAGCTATAACCAATGCAATTTCTGCTTTTGAAAGCAAAGAAAGCGCACAACGATAAGTTTGGGAATTGGGTGTCTCCAGAAGCACTCGTTTAAGGTAACAGCAACGAAGTACAGACAGCATGAAGTAGCATACTAGGTGTTTGTTTTAATGCCAAAACGAGCATAGTTTTAACGGAACGAAATGTTAAAAAGAATATAGTAAGAGAGTTAGTTAAACAGACATTGCTTATTTCAACAATTTGTCACTTTAATCAGCAACTAAATGGAAATCTCGCCATTCGCCAAGCGAAAAAAAGGAAAAATCAACAGCCAAATTGGAAAGAAGATGAATTTAGAATAATGGGAAAGTGAATGAAAGAGGTTGGGGTTGCGGTTGCTCACCTTATTTGATTTTAAAAATCTTGGTTTCGAAGGAGATTTTTGGTTTCCGTTTAATGTGAGCAAAATAACGGCAGCGTAGTATTTATGTAATTATGTCGGGCCTAATTGCCCACATATTTGGGAAAATATTGGACTTGTTTGAAACTGTTAGCGGAATTTTTATTTTATTTTATTTATATTTTTTTTTTTGGAAGATTTTTTATTTATTTATTATATATATAAAAATTGAATACAAACTTGGTCCTAGTCTAAAATTATAATTAACCATATATAATTTTTGAACAAATTACAACTTATCCACCTGTAGTTTAATTGTCTACCTGTAATTTAAAAGTTGGCACTTTGCCCACCTAATGTTCATTCTGTTAGGCTTCCATTACTCACATTTTAGTACTTTCACCATTAAAAACACAAAAAACATAACAAAAATATAAAAACCAAGATCTAAAAGTATATTTCTTAAAATGGTGAAACTTTGGTTTAAGAACATTTTTCTTTTTCATAAGAACATTCTCAAGCCTATCAATCTAAATAAAACTCTTAAGGGGATATTTTGATATGAGAATCAATAAAAACTTGACAACATAACAATTGTTAATGCTAAAGCTATGGTGAAAAATGTTATGTATCTCGCATTGCTTCTTTTTTCTTTTTCTTTTTCTTTTCCTTCATTTTGATTGATAGTCCTGGTTTAGTTGTAATAGATGGTTTAGTGTGGCAAAGATTTAACTTCCTCCCAATAGTTGAACACTTATTCAAAATTCACAACAAGATAAACATAGAAATCCTCTTGAAAGTGCGAAAAATGCTAAAGGAGTACAATGTACAAAGTGGTATCCTACATGGAGTATATCACACCAGCAACTTAAAAAATAAGTACATTTTTTACTTCTACATCCAAAATTTAAAAATTCATTATTTCTTGAAAATTCGAAGTAAAACTAAAATTATGATGAAATTAGAAATCGTTACATCTCCCCCTTCTATCTCATCTTCATCAACTTTTGGTAATACCCAAAATGAACTCCATTCAAGCACAACATTGGAATTGGAAATGAACCAGTTGGATTAGATGGCCCAAAGCCTTTAATCTCCCCATGACCACTCTCTCTCAGAATATAATAATTTGGTTTTGTGTAGTCCAGAATAAGTTTATCATATGAAAATATGCCTAAAAATTAGTTTGTAAGAGGCTAACATTTGTGATTTGCACAACATCCATAAGTCAAGACATGCAAAATTCAAACATTCATTGATTAAATGGAGGAAAAATATCCTCTTGAGACTTTTGTTTGGATTGATAGGCTTAAGAATATTCTTATGAAGAGGAAGAATGTTCCTATGCCAAACCTTCACTATTTTAAGAAATATACTTTTAGATCTTGATTTTTATGATTTTGCTATGTTTTTTGTGTTTTTAACTATTAAAGTACAAAGGTGGGTAACGGAAGCCTAAATGAGTGAACCTCAGGTGAGCAAAGTATCAACTTTTAAACAACAGGCAGGTAACTTAAATTTTGATCAAACTACAAGTGGGTAAGTTGTAATTTACCTTTTTTTTTTTTTTTTTTTTTTTTTGGTAATCAAGAATAATCTATTAAGAAGAAAGGGGAAAACGCATAGTTTTAAAAATCAGACCAAACCGGCTGGTTCAACTGGAAACCGAGTACCAATTTGGTCTGGTAAAAAGTAATAATTCCAAATAAAAACAAGCCAAAATCAATCAAAAACTGGGCACAACTGGAAACTGGGACCAAAATTAGTTCTTTGAGTTTTAAAACCATGGGAAAATGAGCCAAACCCATCTCTACCTTTTGCCTTTTGGGCAAAATTTCCAACCAAGTTGATTAGAGATGGTTATGAATTCATCCCAATTACGAAATGTTGTCCAAAAAGCAATGTTACAGGCCAAAAAGTTTAAGTTCCTAGAAATATAACAAAATTTCTAACATGAGGTAAAGAGAAGGGTTTAAGGAAAAGGGAGTGTATTTGGGTCACCGAGCATAGGACCACTCATAGTAGGAAACCCAAAACCCACAATACAAATAGATTGTAAGCCTAAGTAGAGGTTGAGCCTAATAATCATATCTTGGGTATGCAAATATATGATAACCAATAAAGAAAACATGGTACAAATTGATATCTATGAGTACCTAGTTAGCCATTCGGATGGTAAGGATTCCTTGGAATCCTATGGAACAATTACACCTGTAACCAAGACCATTGTCCAAGTCATGACAGTGGCTATTTTCCTTGCTTGCATGGTTGTTTGGATTGTTTTTAGTTTCACTGCATGTTTGATTGCCTATTGCCCAATTTAGCACCATCGGGGTCACTCAAGTTCAGTTTCTAAAATCTCTTAAATATTGTAAAGAAAAATTGTTAGTGTCTTCCTCTATTACAAAAGCATTGCTTTAAGGATTGTAATCCCACACGTGTGTGGTTATAATAGGTATGGACTTTATATAGAAATCTATTACTCCTCTTAGAATAGCAATTTGACAACAATAAATGCCAAAGCAAGGCCTAGGTTGAAGGTCCCAAATGCTATCACATAGAGACATGCACCCAGTTGTGTAAACAGTCCCTGTCCCTTTATGACCACCATCTATTATAGCACGTGTCAGCCTATGGCTGTGAACTTGTTTCGGGTGTTGGAGATGGGGAATTTTCTCAATTTGAACCCAGGTTGCTTTCATTCTTGATGTTCTTTCGCCACCTTTGTTGTAGCAATCCTCAACTACATCAGCATAGACGCACATATCACCTGAAAGCCAAATGTGTTTCACATTAATCATGTTATTTATAGTCAAAAAGGCTAAAAGCATTCTTATCAAAGATGCTATAAGTTCTAAAATGCTATTTTTAGCATTTGAAACCACAAAACTCTACTCCATCAAAGATGCTATATCCTAAAAAATTTGACATCTTGCTACAGCGAGCTCTCATTTTTTAGAGCTCACTGTAGCAAGTTATTATCATTTTTTTAATATTTTTAATTCTCTCTCCTCAAACTATCACTCTCATTCTCTCATTCTCGTTCACTCTCACTCTCTCATTCTCGTTCTCTCTTATCTCTCTTTCTTAGACTCTCCCTCTTATGAGTCCGATGGGGTCATTGATGATTGCAAGTGGGTCATGGGTCCGACAATGGTGGATCCAACTGCAAGTGGAAGTTTTCTTGATGGGTCTCGATGGGTCTTGGTGGTCTTGATGGGTCTCAATGGGTTAGGTGGCAGTGGGTTGCTTGATGGGTCTCGGGGGTGTTGTGGTTGGTTGTGTCGTGGGTTGAGGTTGGTTGAGGCTGTGGGTTAAGGTTGGTGGTGGGTTTGTGGTGGTTGGGGTTGGTTGAGACCGTGGGTTGAGATTCGTTGAGGCCATGAGTTTGTGTCATCGGTTGAGGTTGGTTGTGCCCATGGGTTAAGGTTGTTGGTTATGGGTTTGTGGTGGTTGGGTCGTGTGCCGTGGGTTGAGGCAAAGAGAGGATGAGAGGGAAAAGTAAGGTTATGCCATGGGTGGTGCTATGGGTGGAGGCCAGTGGTTGGTGGTGTGGTTGGGTGGTGCCATAGTTGGTGCTATGGGTTATGCTAGTGGTGGAGGCTGTTGGTTGTATGGGTTTGTGGTGGCTTGGGTGGTGAGAATAAAAAAGAATTAAAAATGATAAATAAATAATATTTTAATGAAGTGGTAAAAAAATAGAAGTTTTGATGTTAGGTGTATTGTAAAGTGATGTGTTAAATGTTATAAAGTTGGTTTTTGAAATGCTAAATACTAAGTAAGCGTTTGGATTCAGATTATGAGACCCTGCGTTTGCCTTTTTAAAAAAAAAAAAAAAAAAAAAAAAAAAAAAAAAAAACCAGCACCTCTTGCACGGTTCATGGGACATGAACAGTACATTTAGGCCAATGAATAGTAACCCGCGCGTGAACAATAACTTTTTTATTGTTTTTAGTTTTCAGCAAAATAAACGGTATCCAAACGGACCCTAAATTTTCTAGAACCTTTGATAAGAATGCTCTAAGGGTGGTTTGTAGTAGGTGTCATTGCAAGTGATAAGGAAATCTTCATTCAAGTGGCATTCTCTCCTTGTGCCGAATGTGTTGGGAAAAATTCTCTATAATTGTGAATAAATTTCAACAAGCATAACGGAAGTACAACCACACAAGAACACAAAGATTTACGTGGAAACCCTTTCTTCTTGAAGGGAAAAACCACATGACAAATTCCGAATAATTTCACTATATCAAATAGAGATTACAACACTTAGGGTCTGTTTGTTTTGGCTTCAAACCATTTCAGGAAATCATTTTCCATAAAACTGTGTGTTTGGTTACGCATGGAAAATGGAATTTTCGGAAATGCATTTCATTTGACCGTAAAAATAAAGGCCTTGACCCAGAAATCATTTTACGTTTCTATTTTCACTTCAAACCATTTTCGGACTCAAATGCGCAGAGAGAGAGAGAGAGAGAGAGAGAGAAAGAGAGAGAGAGAGAGTAGAGAGAAACAGCAAGAATACAACGCAACAGAAGCTGAAGCGTCGATCGCACCACCAGCGAGATCGTCGCACCCTAACACTGGCGAGATCGTCGCACCCCAACACCGATCCACCCAAAACCGATCTCAATCTTGACCCAAAGCTTTTCGGCGTTGCCATTCTCGCCATCGTTCTCATTCTCGAGCGCCAGTCACCGATCCAATCTACCTATGAGTAACCCAGTCACCGATCTACCCTTTTTCTCTCTACCCATGTCGAACCCAATCACCGATCTACCCATGACGAACCCAGTCACCTCCCTCTCTCTTCCTTCTTCTCTTAATTTGACTGGATTTGATGAATTTTTTTTGGTTGGGTTTTGTTTCTTGTGTTTATCTATTGAGAAATGATATTATATATTTGTTTGGAAGCTGAGAAAATGTGAGCAACAAGTAGAAAATGTGTTTGCTATAGTATTTTCAAGTATATAACCAAACACTAGAAATTATTTTTCAAAGCATTTTTTGAAATGGAACCAAACACTTGAAAATATTTTCACCTGAAAATATTTTACACCCGGAAAATATTTTACATTGAACCAAACACAGCCTTAAAGATACAACTTGAGTAAAGAAAAATCTCTCTTTTTCTTTTCACTCACTGCTCTCTTTCTTATTGTGTATTTTCTCTTACCCTCTCAATTTTTCTCTTCTCTTTTGCTTACTCTCACTCACACAGTTCTTCAAGACTGCACCAGTCCTCAGTCTTACTTGCTGAGACTTCTCTTTTCTATGAGGCTTCACATCTTCACCCCTGGGACTTCACTTCTTCAGCCCATCTTCACTGGCCGAATGGCCGGCCTCTCTATTTATTTCATCTTTTCCTTCTTTTCTTCCTTTCACATTCTTCATATCAAGTCACAATAAATGCAAGCCAACTTATCTTGACTTTGCTTCAATCAATTTCTTTTCTTCAACTCTCCCTTAGCCAAATGACCCTTGCCTTTTGCTTATTTCTTTTCTTTCTTCCTTCCAACGTGTCTCACAAGTTTAACATCACATATTCATTTTTTTTTTTTTTTGAGAAACCACATATTCATTTATGTGGCTTAACTTTTGTACATCCCTTCATAAATGTTGCTGGACTTTTGTACATAATTATAGAGGAAAAGATGAACCTAAATTATAGAGGAAAAGATGAACCTAACTCTTCTCTTTCAGACAAGCTTCTTCAACAAACCCATTTCACTTTGCTGACTTCTCAGCACTTGTCCAACAAGCTCATTTAATGAGCTACGACAAAGTGTGGGCTGGAACAAGGTGCAGCGCACCCAACAGAATGTGTATGGAGTACGACTGACATTGCCACAATGATCGGCACAGCCTTTCAAGGCTTGCGGGTTTGCTAGGAAGAGAAAATTAACAACCTAGGAGTTTGCTAGAAAGGAAAGTCTAAATGTCTAATGCGTCTCAAACCAAATGATTCTCAAAAGATTTTGTTTTATGCGCTAGTATAAGATTTCACAACTACTTCCTATATTAACTTTTGTGTTCTAAACAAAAAAACTACTTTCTATAGGTAAACTAAAATAAAGTTAATGCTAGGGAGTATTGATTTTTTGAAGAAAATCAAGGGTGCATTAAAAAAAGTTGAATATAATACAAAAAAGAAAAAGCAGAAAAGACCAATCTTTTAAAATGTCCAAAGCTGAAACAAAGGATCATAAAATTACGAGAAGTGAGAATTATGTCAAGACTCAAGAGTCTATGACATTTTCAAATCTCCTTTCTAATTCATCAAATCACTTGTCTGTGCGATCCAATCCATTCTTGGAGTCAATTAAAGACAAAGGATATGTTAGTGACCTAGCATGACAAAGCACTCTTCAAGGCCATTCTAATTCATCGGTCAGAATCTCTTGACAGTAGTTTCTCTTATAGATTCTTTGGGGAAAATACCAGAAAACTCCATTCAATTCTAGATGGAATAAGGACTTTTGCGAATTCTCGAAAATCAAATTACTTTTGATAATTCTTTGTGTGTTGGTCATGCCTAAATTTCTTCATTTGACTTACTATTCAAGGTTTAAATGATAGTTTAGTAATAATAACATTTTTGTGAAGAAATTTATACAATATTCTAAGAGTACAATAATTTTGTACTCCCTTACTCTTCTCTCACAATAATATTGGCTCTCACTATAAACTTAATTAGTTGAACACACTATTATGTGAGAAGAGGAAGTATGACATTACTTGGAGGATTAGTGTCATATATTTGTGGATTAAATCTCATCTCCCCATCCCCACTTTCTTCCTATATTAAAAAAAAAACAAAAACAAAAAAAACAAAACAAATAGCCTCTTACAATGCTAGTGCTCTTACCTAGGCAGCAATCGAGGACAACAAGTAAAAATTAAGGGCCACGACAGCATCGGATAATTGAATTATTTATGACTGGAATTGGATAACCTCATAAGTATCGAAATGATAATATCAACCTAATTGAATATTTTTTATTTCTTTTGGCTGGAGCAAGATTTTTGAATACCGAAGTGCTATAATGGAGGTAGTGCTGGTGATTCGTTGCCGTTTTTTTTTTAATTTTTTCCTCCTTATGAAATTCCATGCGGTAAATTAATAATAATTCATTCAAATATATATATATTTATTAACATATTATATATATATATATATATGTGTGTGTGTGTGTGGAGTTTAAGTTATATTTGATATAACTCTAAGTAATGTTATACTACCTAATAACTTTTTATTAGATTAATCTTTAAAAAATTCAAGCGTTGAATTATATGTTCACACCAAGTTTCATGTCAATCAAATGGCATTTACTATTTGATCTAGAAGCTCATATTTTAATGCACAATTTTAAATGCAAAAACTTAAGATTTAAATATATAATCGAAAACATAGTTATTGATCTTAGATCATCTTGAAAATTTTCAAGCATGTAAAGAATAAAAAGAGAATCTAATCCAACGGTGAATTTGTTAAAATTTGCATCCAATAAAAAATATTGAATAATGTAACATTACTTAAAGTTTTAGAGAATCTAATCCAACTGTGTAATTTAGAACATTCACATCCAAACTCTTCTCCATTTCAACTACCAAGAGGTCCAAGACACAAAGAATAATGTTTTATTCTATGTACCGGTAAATACTGATCCTTGGACATAAACCAAGTAATGACTCCTCGAATCCAAGATTGGGATGGACACCCACACAGGATTGCTCCCAAAAGGTCATTCCCTCGATTTAGTGACATTTAAAGATCATATTTTGGGGCACTCATTGCTCACAGATCAATTGGTAATGCATTGGATTCGAAGTGTCACACATGTTAATGTGATCATGAGAAGCAAGATCACCCAAATCATGATTTAACTTCATCACATTCTCATTCCCATTACCATGCAAGTTTATATTTGATTTAATGGGTAATCCTCACGTGACAAATCATTTTAGAATAGATCTAAATTTTGATATGAACATAACCAAATAATGATGAACCATTGAATTCAGTTTCTTTTTTATCATGATCATCTTCCCCTGTAGCCTAGGATTGAATTTATAGCTTGTTGTCTTTATATTTATTTCTATTATCATATGTACTACAATTTTCTTGTGAATTTCAGGTTTTAACTAGTTCAATCTCATGTACTATCGTTTCTACTTTTTCCATTATTTTACTTTCTTATTTTTCAATTTTCACCGCATCTAAACAGAGCTTTGCTTCATATTTTTCAGTCTTATTCCCATCATCTTTCTTTATCATATATTTTAAGGGAAGATGGATTTGCTGCTACCACATAACTTGTATGTGGCAAGATCTTTCCCAATTTTAAACCTTCATTTACTCTCACCGTTGACTGGTCCAAGTGTCCATCCCGCAGCCATTGTCCAAATTGGCAAGGTCATCCTTATAAACCTCTCCTATTACGTGTGCTTGAAGAATGACTCCTCGTTTGTTTGTTTCATGTTTGGTTAGTCAAGGAGATAATGTCAGTGCGTTTCATGTTTGCTTGTTTGTTTAGTCAACACAAAATCGAAGACCCACACTGACATTATCTCCTTGACGAACCAGGAAGGAAGTTTCCAAGTCTTTAGTGCATGGACTTGGACCCCCTAGAACTAGAAAGCGAGGCTAGGCCCAATAGTACTAATTGTCACACCTTGACTTGCACCGTTGACTGTGGAAGCTCCTTTGCATTGCATTATTCAACATAGCCATGATGTTTTAATTTTTTCTTTGTCAGGGAATAGCGAGTTGCCAAAAATGGGCTAGGCTCAAAAAAATAAAGAAGAAAAAAAAAAAAATTAGTGTTTGGTCACTCTTAATGTGTGAGGCATATTTCATGATAAAACTTTCTTGTAATAACACTACCCCAAATGGGTCAAGAGTCAAGACTCTCTATGCTGATAACACACATACAACTAATAGAGATAGATAGACACCAATTTTTAGAGATAATATTATTAAGAATTTAGGATATCCAGTATATATTATTATAAATTTTGAATTACTTATAGTTTTATATATTCGGATAGGTATGAGAGAGGGACGAGCAAAATTCATCCACTTCCTTCCTTAAATTGAGGCACGAAAAAGCTGCATGCCGACCCAACTGGTTAGGTTGGAAAAGCTTTTCATTCCTCCAATTTTGGTTGTCACCGACCTTTCTAGTGCAAAAACAGAACCCCCACGTGGCACACTAAAGTTGGCATGTTTTAATATTTCCATATGAAGTGTCAAACTGGTCCACACTCCACAATCGACAATAGTACATGTTTTGTACACAGGACAGGAAGGGCTTAGCATGCACTCATGCCCTACAACTAGGAACTGGTTCACCAAACAATCCCAGGAGCTGTCATGCCTTGATCATTTTGCTGCAATTGCTTACATGATCCTCACACGAATATCACAAGGAGACCATGACGATTAATAAAGTAGACAACTGTTATTTAGTTACAAAAAATGGTACTCTCATGGTGCTTTCACTATTCTGGTATTCATTTATCATCACCTCAAACAAGGCAAAATCAATAACAAAGTGAATTAAGAGTCACAACTTCACTTGCATATGCCATGACAGCTTGTTCCCATCTGCATCCACCAAGCTTGATTATCTACAGAACTGTACCTTTTTCTAATGAATGTTTTCATCCAAGGTAAAAAAAGAAAAAGAAAAAGAAAAGCGCTTCCCTCACGTATTCTTCAATTATTATGTAATGATAACCTTAGTAAAATATGTTGTCAATCAACTATTGTTTCTTTAGAAAACTGGGTGCAGCAAATCATCTTCTTCCTCATCTGCATTTAGGGAATAAATGTCAACTGGTGCACTGGTGCAGCAAACCGCATTGTGCTTAAATCTAGCACTTGAGGAACCATTTTGCTGATGCTGATCAAGGTAAATTACGATAACAGTGATATCATCATGGAAATGACGTCTTATTCCCTTTTCAATTTTCTTTATGTCATCATATCTCATCTCTCTCTTCTTTGCAGCCTCCTGAAGGGCAGCTCTCACCAATCTCTTAGCTATTCCCTGCATGTATTAGATCAATGAATGGAATTGTGTCAAACATGTAGTCTAACCCCAACAATTTACATGATCATATAACATGCTCAGGTGCCACAATGATTAGAATTGAACCATTTTATTGGAAGATTTCCAAGGTATTCCATCAAACCAAATATTAAGATGAAGACCAACAATGACAGGAGTATATTAGGCACATAGTTATAGAATAAACTAAAAATTTCTTCAATCTGAGCCAAGATTATTGGTATAGATCAGTTAAAAAAAATAAGTTTAAGATGGGCACTCACAGTTCTCGGACTTTTGAAAACAATGTCTACTGCTGTTTCATCACTTAATTGTTCCCAAAGGCCATCTGATGCAAATATCAGAAATAAATCTTGTGGCTTAAGCTTTCTAATAAGAATAGAAGGTTCTGCTGTCATAACTGGTCGCCTCAAAGGAATAGGGTTTCCAAATTGCTGGAAAATTGGGTCCCTGTTAAACTCAGGTTTTTTCAGATAAACATCGCCAATAGATCTTGAAACCTGGAAAAAAAAAAAAATATATATATATATATATATTAGAGCTTCCTTCATCAATCACATTGCTTAAAGTCATGAATCAGCTATCTGATATTTTGAAGTAAAAACAACAAGAGCAACAAATACACATTTCACTCCAACTTATATTATATAAAATACTCAAGAAATTAAGTTCCACATGCCCAAAAAGGTTGAATAGAAAGGAACCATGATAAACTCCCTTAGTCACATAGACCTTAGTACTATGCTTCAGGGGTTCTTCATGTACATCTCATGCATGGAAGACACGGTACTTTTTAACTTAGCTGCATGAGATGCTGGATCAGTAGCAGAGAATAAGATTCCTGGAAGAGGATGGAGATATAAACCCCCTTAGAACAACTCAAAAGACATATCTATATATGTGCATGTGCGCGTGCGTGTGTGTGTGTGTGTTTCCTTCTTCTTTTTCAACATGAAAAAAAAGGAAACGGTCCAGAAAAATGCAATGAATGTTGGATATAGCATGATATGGTTACAGTTAACTTGTGCACTTGTCAAATGTCAAAGACACCTATTTAAATCTTATCAAGAAAAAAAAAATACCTATTTAAAAATTATCAAAGACAGCTTTTTGCCTTTAACAACTATTTGTATTCTACTGGCCAGACTAATAAGCTCATAAGCATCTTTACTTTTTGGGGGGTAGAACCTTCAATTCAAAGGGTGGTGCACATAGACAAGCTTGTATCTTATTATCTATATATGCATGTGTGTGTGTGTATTTTTTTTTTTCCTTATTATTTTTTTTCTACATCACGCAAAAGGAAACGGTCCAGAAAAAAGCAATGGATATTGGATATTGCGTGATATGGTTATAGTTACCTTTTGCAATTGTCAAAGATACCTATTATATATTTTAAAAATGATCAAATACAGCCTTTTGCCTTTAACAATTATGTGTATTCTACTGGTCAGACTAATAATCTCATAAGCATCTTACTTTTTGGGGGTAGAACCTTCAATTCAAAGAGTGATGCATATAGACAAGATTGTATCTTATTATGTAATGGTTTCTTTAACATTATCATTGAGCATACAAAAGATACTGCTTTCTATTTTTCTCATATTATAATGCAATAATAGAAGGAAGAATATGATTATTCTATCAAATAACACCAAGAAAAACCACAAAATTCATCCAAAAATATAAATAGCACAAACTTATCACAGTCATATACAAGTTCTTCCTGACTGCAACAACCTTATTCTGACCAACTTTAAAAAATTCCTCTCAAACAGACTCGACCCAAGAGATTTGACTGCTGAGAATGATCTCTTAGCTTAAAGCTACTCAGATGATAGAAGATGCTTGAACAAATACATGCAACTTTTTCTTTATCAGATGTACAATATTACCCAAAAAAAAAAAAAAAAGGAACAGTTTTCAAATAGTAAATATATTAGCAAGAAAAAGAAATCACAGGTACCCCATCATACCTGAATTATGCCCTTAATCCGCCAAACTCCACGGGTATACACCACAATATGTGAATCATCAGGATGAAGTGCTTCCAGTTCCTTCCTCACCTCCTCAAGGGCCACATTATGATCATTCGACAACCGTTCTGCCACCACTGAATTTTTCTTACTCTCCGAATCTCTCCGGCCAAGAACTGCTCTTGAATCCCCAAGATTTGCCACATACAATTCATCATTTGAAATAGCACCAACAAGACAGCATGACCCAACTGAAGCAATTTGTGGCCGTGCCGGCAATGCCCTCTTCACCAAATGCAAAAATTCCTCCTCAGTGGCATCAAATGCCTTCTTTATCACATCCACGGATAATCCACCTTGTTCCTTGGCGAATTCTACCATCAAAACAAACAACTGAGTACGAGACAATGAGGGCCTCAATGTACCAAGGCAAGTTCCAACTGTTCAATTGGTTGTGAAGAAAATGAAGGAAAACAACAAGAATGCCTAACTCATCTTCTTCTTCTTTTCTTTTTTCTTTTTTTATTAAAAAAAAAAAAAAACCATCTATCATTAAAATTAAAGAAAACCCAAATCAATTTAGAGCACCATCTGCAGAACAGTAAACACTTGGTGGAATCAGTTCCCTTAAATTATCAAATATCCAAAACTTCATTAAATTTAGAGGTCATTCTTGTTTTACTACAATTCAACATCACACAGGCCCTATCAAAACAAAACAAACAATTCGTATAGTTCAATGAACCAAAACAACAAAAGCCCAAATCAACCAATGAAAAATAGTTTCACTATACTCAAACAGGTATGAAGTTCTCTAACTTTCTCACAAACGAAACAAACACTTTCCCATAGTTGAATGAATCAAACAACAAAAAGCCCAACTCAATCAATCAAAAACTTTCACTACACCCAAACAAGCATGAAGTTCTCCAACTTTCTCACCAATCAAACAGAGCTTAGCTAAACAAAAACAAACACTTCCCGTACAAATAAAACGACAAAAACCCAACTCAAGCATCGAAAAAATTCCAAATTTTCTCGATCCTCAACCCCCGAAGACCCAAAATAGAGAAAAGAAATGTTCAAGTCCTTTCCTTTCCCTGATATCCCAACCAAACAAAAACACATACCTATTTACAAAATATACAAAGAGAAACAGAATTTTGTTAGAGAAAAGAGAATTATACCATGGAGATAAGGAAAGAGGCGTTTGTTGACGAATCTGGAAGCTTCAGGACCACCATGGCCATCATAGACACCAACATAGGTAGCGGACGGTGAAGTAAAGACCTGGCTTTGATCTTCAAGGCTAGAATTGGCTTGAACCACAGCGATGGAATAGTCCCCAGATGCGTGTGGCTTAAGGTCTGTGTGCCATAGAAGACCATCGCTGCCACCACCACCACACCCACAACCTATTCTCCCAAAGCACCGCTCAAGTGGCCTGTAACATGAACGCAACATCATCGATCGTTGTTGGTCTTGTGTTTCTCAGATTGTTGCTATGTTTTTGTGTAATCTGTGTCAGTCCCAGATAGGAAAACAACAACAGAAGTAAGTCTATGGAGTTTGTGTTGGGTTTGGTTTGTTGAATATGGTTTTTTTTTTAGGTAGGTTTGGAAAATGGAATTCTAGAGAGAGAGAGTGTGTGTGTGTGTGGGGTTAAAGAGAAAGGAAAGTCGTGAGGAGATACCGCGTCAAGAGGAAGGAGGACTGGAGGAGTAGACTCATCAATGACGCTTTTATAGTTTATAGTTCACTCTACGCGTTTTCAAAAAGAGAGAAAACAATGTATTTTCACTTTTCCTTTTTGTTTCTTGTTTTTGTTTTTTTTGAAAAGTATGACTTTGGGATTTTTATTTTTTAAAACAATTGCACAGACGAAGAAGTGTATGAAAATATGTATAATATTGTTTAAAAATTGAAAATTATTGCTTAAAATACCATACCAAATAGCCCCTTTTATTTTTCATGGGGTTGTGGCACTTGCTTTGTATGGGGTTTTGTTGGAAAGGCTTATTAGTAGGGAGTGAGTTAGTTTAATTGATAAAATTTTGGTAAAGAGAGTGTCTCCCCTCATATTGTGATTTAGGACAGTATCTTCCTTAAGTCAGTTTGCTTAAGACTTAAGTCTATAGTCAATCTAGTGCACTAGACTTTATATCATATGAACAAATGTTCAAAATATGTTACTTATCGGTTTTATATTGTGTCTAATACACAATAAGATTGGGTCTAAACCTTAATTCACCCAATTTTTCACCTACTCCTTAAATATGTATATAAAATTTTGTTTTGTAGTGGGTCAAGATGAACCATATACAAGAAGAGTGGAAAAAAAAAACCATAACTTTAGCATGTTTTATAGTCTTTATTTTTGTACAGTTTTATAAAACCTTATTTTGTAAGGTATTATTTTTGTCAGCTTTTAAAAAATAAAAAATAAATAAAGAAACAGTTTTTTATTATTATTAATGTAGAAAGTTAATATACAAAATTCTAGAAAGTTGCTAACTATTTCTCTTTCGGGGTAATTAAATACTAATTTGTTCCTTCTGTCACATGAATTCGAGCTTTGCATAATTTGATTAGTTCTTTCCACGTTATTTCTTTTTACTTTTTTTTCTTAGATTGTACTCCCTAACTAGGAATTTAAGTCCTAGACTCTTTCTTTCCTTATATTGTTTATAGGACCAAAACTTTGTAGTTGAAGCAATTGGTATAATTTTATGTATTAATAATTTTTTTTTTTTTTTTCAATAAGGTTTTCATAATTTTTCTTTCGTAAATTAAATTCAGTGATAATTCCCTCGTAAGCCCCTTAACTTATGGGAAATCACTCATCAATAGTAGAACCTCCACCTTGAGCATCACAACTGTTATGGTGATGGGGATTTGTCCTCAACAAATTCAAATTTGCTTCGAATCATGGTTCCCACACCTAAGAGCACTAGCATTGGGAGTATAAACACCCCCTAATTGCTATTTTACAACTTAAGTCACCTAAAACCCACTCCATCTAGGTTTATAAACTTAAAATAAATAAATAAATAAATAAAAATTGCAACCTATGAATATTAAGGTTGTAAAAAAAAAAATTATTTAGGTTGTAAAAAAATTATTATTTTAATATGTGGTTGATTGTGAAGAGAAAAAGTGAGTGGGGAAAAAGAGAGAGAATAATATATTATATTATTTTATTAGGTAGTTTATATTATTTTATTGAATTGTTTGTAAAAATAAAAACTGGGATGTAAGGTGAGTTATAAAATGAGTTGGTAAAATAAATAAAGTAGTGTTTGAGAATGTAAAATAGGTTTTTTTTTTTTTTTTTTTTTTTTTTTTTGCATCCCCAAGTGCTAATGCTCAACAACCTCACCTCCTTCATAAGTGTTCCCAATCTAGACTAGAATTATATCTCGTAAACCCACCTCTAATGCAAAACTACTAGGCTCCTAGCTTAAATTGCAACAACGAGTTCAGCCTCCTGTAGGAGTCCTTAATAAAATTTTCTGTTTATTTAAAATAATTATATACTATATAATAAAAGTTGGGTTTAGAAACCGTGATTATGCCAAATGGCTTCACCAAATTGTAGAATTTTTTCCTCTTTCTTTTTGTTCATATCAAGTTATCAACTTCTTCACAACTTAAAATTATCTAATATAAAAGTGGAGGTATAAATACGGTTTTGGTGTATTTTTCCATTTTCCTACTATACGGTTTGTTGATATTATTTCCTTCTCATACCTTACCTATGAAACTTGCGTGTATGTATTTTGCCTTCTTCTTTTTCTTTTTTCATAAAATTCTGTTCTTAATTTTTTTTTTCATCAAATTGAATATGTTTTGTGTTCGGGTTGCCTTTTGTTTAAGTTATTTTTATTAAATTTCATCTAATTTATATGCTTATTATATATGGTCTTCAGAATCAATGGTATGTCTTCCATTCAATGGTATATCTCCCGTGAGAACTAACGGATTAATTTTAACAAAAATCTTATTCGCTTTTTGAAAAATCTGTGTTTATGTGAGTGTCTTTACTTTAACTATAATTCTAGATTTTTTTTGTAATGTTTATAAATTTATATTGTTTGTAATTATTGAATTCAAAGTTTCTTTGTGTGTATATTTTTATGTGTGTGTTGTAGTAAATTTTTCTTTCAATTTTTTTTTTTTAAATAAATTTGGGTAGCTTTTAATTTGTAATATATGTGTGTGTATGTGTGTATATATATATGAAATACTGACAAAGTAAGGTACTTTTTTTTTTGAAGGGGAAATAATATTGCATTGCAAATAAAAGGGGGATACAAAGAGAACCTGCTAGGCAGGTTAGTGATGCATATCAGCTTGTACAATAGGATCTAGAAAAGAAGGGGTAACCCCTTTCCACAAGTGGATAGTCCTATTACAGCGGGCAAACTGGGCCAGCACATGGGCTGCACCATTAAAAGCCCGATTGAGGTGCCTGAAGGAGCAGTAAACAAAGGATTGATGAGCATGAGAAATGTCCTGAATAATATGCCCGTACGGGGTTCCAAATGCAGAGTCGTTGATGGCATTGATCACTGAGAGAGCATCACTTTCAAACATAACCTGAGAGAGCTGTAACTCTTAAGCAAGCAAGATACCTTGCTCCATTGCAAACACCTCCACCAGATCAGCCGAGTAATGGGACTGAAGAGGCTTACAGAAGGTAGCAATGGTTTGGCCTTTGCAGTCCCTAATGATGACTCCAACGCTGGATGACTCTTCAAGATCAGATGAAGACCCATCAACATTGACTTTAAAGACACCGGGTGGAGGAGGAGACCAGCCAGCCGGGTGAGAGGGTCTAGGAGTGAATAAGTCTATAGTTACCGCGTCATTGAGCGCCTCAATTAAGTTTTTGGCCATCTGCCAAATCTGAGAGGGGGAAGAGCATTTATCATCATGTGTAACTTTGTTTCTGTTGAACCAGATTGCCCATGCAGCAGTGAGGAACAGCTCCAAGTCAGTGGAAGGCTTGTGGGCTAAAATGTACAAGGCCGAATCATGGAATGTCCATTTATTCCTTTGGATCAACTGCAGAAACTCAGACCAGTAATTCCAAACCAGATTAACAAATTCACAATGGAAGAAAGCATAGTGGATGGTTTCTAGTTCCTTACCACATATTGGACATTCGTTGCTAGTAGTAATGCCTCGAGTGCAAACCTTTTCCCTTGTTGGCAGCCCGTTGACACAGGCCCTCCAAGCAAAGATTTTAACCTTCGCAGGAAGTTTGAGGCGCCAAAGGTTCTTCCAAAGAGGCTTGAATGGGTCCCCCTCTGAACATTCCACTTCTTCCTTTGCTTCAACCAAGCCATGGGCAACATGGTACACACTTTTTACAGAAAATTCACCCCGGTTGTTCCCCATCTAGATCAGTTTGTCATCAGGTAGAGAGTGGCTGATGGGGATTTTTAGAATTGCATCAGCTTCAAAGGGGAGGAAGGCGGCTCTAATCAAATCAACTCTCCACCATTTTGTGGCCGGATCAATGAGAGAGGACACCATCGGATAGGTTGGGAGGCTAACGGGAGGGGAGATGACTTTGTGTGTGGAAGGGGTAGGAAGCCATTTGTCATCCCATATGTGGATTTGTTTTACATTGCCCACCCGCCACCGGGTACCTTTTCTAATAACCCTAAGGCTATTGAAAATGCTCCTCCAAGAGTAGGATGGTGAGGAACCAAGCGTTGCACAAAGGATGTCACCGGTGGGAAAATATCTTACCTTGAGAACACGGGCAAGAAGGGAACTTGGATTGGTAAGAATTCTCCAAGCATGCTTCGCCAACATGGCAAGGTTGAAGGCTTGCAAGTTCCGGAAGCCTAAACCCCCTCTTGACTTTGGATAGCACATTTGTTTCCAACCAACCCAAGCCATCTTTGCTTCATGGTGTTTTTGGCCCCACCAGAAACTCCTTGTCATACTCTCAAGATCCTCACATAGACCTTGTGGGAGCTGAAAACAGCTCATGGTGTAGGTGGGGATTGCTTGGGCAACCGCCTTGATAAGAATTTCCTTACCCCCCATGGAAAGAAGCTTGCGCTCCCAACTGGCTAATTTTTGCCCCACCCGCTCCTTAAGAGAAGAAAACACCTGCTTTTTTGATCTTCCAATGAGGGATGGAAGACCAAGATACTTGGTGTGTCTTAAGTCAATCATCAGCCCCAAAATGGAGAAGATTGCATCCTTTGTATCCTGGAGGGTGTTTGGGCTAAAAAATATTGAGGATTTATCAGTGTTTATCTTCTGGCCTGAAGCATCCTCATATTTCTGAAGGATTTTCTTGAGCTCCTGGCACTCTTCAGGATTTGCCTTACAAAAGAGGATGTTGTCATCAGCAAACAAAAGGTAGGTGACACTAGGGCTGCTTCTGCAAATGGAGATGCCTGTGAGGAGGTGATTTCTAACAGCCTCATGAATAATAGCCGAGAGACCCTCAGCACAAAGGAGGAAGAGACTGGGAGAAAGGGGATCTCCCTGTCAAAGTCCTCTAGATGGAGTGATGTTTCCGAAGGCAGCCCCATTTATGAGGACTGAATAAGAAACTGATGTGATACATTGTATTATGAGATTCACCCATCTAGAGTAAAAACCAAATTTTTCCATGACCCGCTTAATAAAGCACCATTCAACCCTATCAAAAGCTTTGCTCATATCGAGCTTGACTGCCATACAACCCTCTTTCCTAGCCTTTTTATGGTTTAGAAAGTGCATAAGCTCAAAAGCCATCAACACATTGTCTGTTATGAGGCGATCCGAGGTGAATGCACTTTGGTTTTCTGAGATGATGTGTGGGAGGAGGGTTTTGAACCTATTAGCAAGGATTTTGGAAATGAGTTTATAGATTACGTTGCATAAGCTTATGGGCCGGAATTCCGTCATTTTTGTGGGGTTGTTCTTTTTTGGGATTAGGGAAATGTTGGTTTTGTTGATTTCAGTTATGGGCAGGTTGTTATTGAGAACATTTAAGACCATATTAGTTACACTATTTCCCACAATATTCCAGTATTTTTGATAAAAAATAGCAGACATACTGTCGGGTCCGGGTGCTTTGGTTGGATGAATTTGTTTGAGGGCAGTGGCTACCTCCTCTCTAGTGAAGACTTGGGTTAAGCTTTCATTCATATCCTCAGACACCCTGGTGGGAATGGCCGCTGCTACCTCTTCAACCCGTATGGTATTAGCAGTGGAATAAATGTTTTCGAAATAATCAACAGTAGCTTGAGCAATACTTTCCTTTTCCTCACACCATCTGCCGTGTTCATCCCAAATCCCCAAAATTGTGTTTTGTTTTCGCCTTTCCGAAGCATGAGCATGGAAAAATTTGGTGTTCTTGTCACCCTCTTTGAGCCAATGTGCTTTAGCTCTTTGACCCTAGTACAGTTTCTCATCATCAAGAAGTTCATTTAGCTCTCTCCGAAGAAATCTAATATCAAAACTCAGCTCCCCATTTTTGTCATGTTGCGTGAGATTGCTCAAGGCATTTCGCTTAGATTGAATTTTCTTAGGAATATTGCCGTACACAGATGAGCTCCAGTTAGATAATTCGGAGGCACAGAGCTTTAAGTTCTCCATAATGCCTTCAGGCGTGCTCAAATCAACACCCATCCCCCAAGAGGATTCAATAACTTCTCTGCATGCCTCGTTTTTTGTCCACAGTGCCTCAAAGTGGAAACGTTTGACATAGGAAGAACGTCAAGGCGGAGAAGCAGTGAGAAGCAATGCACAGTGATCTGAGGTGGAGTCTACTAGGTGATAGACTCTCATCCCTTCAAAATTCTCAACCCATTCAGGGATTGCTAAAGCTCTGTCCAGCCTTAGTTGAATATTGTGTTCACCTTCTTGCATGTTGCTCCAAGTGAAATCAATTCCACAATAGCCTAAGTCAGAGAACCCACAAAAATCCACAACATTTCTAAAACCATCCATTTGTTGCTGTGAATGAATAGAACCCCCTGCTTTTTCATCCATTGACAATATCTCATTAAAATCTCCCAGGCATAGCCATGGGAGTTGGAACTGACTATGTAAAAAAGCGAGAAGGCGCCAAGAATCATACCTTCGATGAGTTTCCAGATGGCCGTAAAAGCCAGTGATCCTCCACAAAAAATTGCTATCTACTTCCCTAACAACGGCATCAATGTGGTTCCCAGAGAAGCTTTTAATTTCCAGATTAATATCACGAGTCCAAACTAAAGCAACACCCCCACTTCTGCCTTGACTGGGAACAATAAGTCCATTAGCGAAACCGACTCTATTTTTTATTCTCTCATTACACTTAACTTTCGATTTTGTCTCCATGAGGAAGACAATTTTGGGCTTCCAACGATGCACAATGTCATGCAGCGCTCTAACTGACCGGGGGTTCCCAAGCCCCCAACAATTCCAACTAAGGGGATTCATTGCTCCCGGTGATGCTGCACAGCAGCCACCGTCGATACCTCATCAAGAATTGGTTGGGAAATACCTGACTGGGTGCATCTTTTCTTTGTTCTGTAATCCTCCTCCTCATCTTCAAAAATAAGCTTTCTTGCACGTTTAGAGCCTACTGGTGGAGACAGAGTTTCAGAGGCTGGGCCTTTAGCTTTCCCCTTCTCCCTGGCCATTTTTTTTATTTGGACTTTTGTTTTTGTTTTTTTCCTCGGTAGTGGGCTTGTGCTTGCTATCTTAACTTCCGATTTTTCTCTGTCTGTGTTTATTGGCAAAGGAGTGGGCTTAATGGGGCTAGACACATCCATGAGATCCTTTTCAATTTGGGCTTTTTGGCCCACAAGTGATAGAGCATCCTTTGCTTGCTTGTTTAAACCGGAGTCACGTGGGAGCCCAGTAGGAGGTGCGCTGGTCTCAGCACGTGCCACTGAAGTGTCTGCAATTTGCTGGCTCGCACGTGTGGGACAATCACTCCCCTGTAGGGTTTTCTCGCTAGTCTTCTTCTCCGATCCAGCGCCGCTGATTTTTCCGGAAGCATTCATATTCTTCTCTTCATTTTTTCCGGGTCCATCAGTACTGCTGCACCCATCCTCCATAACTGAAGCAGTGAAGCTTCTTTCCGCAGTGTGAGTATAAGCTTCCCTTTGTTCAACATACTCACCGCTGCTGGTAGATTTTGATCTATCTCCCACAACCCTTGCATTTCCATAAGCACGAAGCCAGTCCCCGTATTGCCTGGAGGTGTTTTGGTGTTCAGAGTTTTCCCGGCAATGTTTGTCGTCATGCCCCAGGCGGCCACAATGGTAACAAAAGGTGGGTAACCTCTCATATTTGAAGTTAACCCAAAATTTTTCTCCATCATCACTTGCTACTCTTCCCCTCCGTCTCAGTGGTTTATCAAGTTGAAGATCCACCCTGATCCTCATAAAGTTTGCATGGTCTGAGTTCCCTGTTCTTCGATCCGATTCTATGAACTTTCCCAAGCTGTTGCCGAGTTCTCTACCCACTTCCATAGACATGTGTTCAAAGGGTAGATCCCAGATCTGAACCCAAAATGGAGAGTGCGTGAAAACGATATTCGAAGCTGACAAACCTTTCCGCCATCTGCATAACAATAGCAGATTGTTTTCGAAATTCCAAGGCCCATTTCGTTCAACCCATTGCATTTGGTATTCCGAATTGAACTTGAATTGCAACACATTATTTCCAACCTCCACAATCTGCAGGTCGGAACCCATTTTCCAAGCCGATTTCAATGTGCTTTTTAAAGCTCTTAGATTCTGGTGTCTCTCAGAGAGTAAGCGGCCAAAGAGACTCAGTGCACACTCCTCTAGCAAATCTGCTCTGTTCTTGGTTGTGATGGTTATTTCCTCTTCTTCCTCTTTGGTGAGGCAGAGGTTGAGTAAGCCCTCTACAACTGATTGGTCCATATCAGTGTCAAGGGAGGAAATTTAGGCATAAGCCTAAGGAAGAGCCCTGTAAGGGGTTAGGGAGGGAAGGCTCGACAGTAGTTGGGCGAGAGAGAGAAGCTCCTACTGGGGAGAGAGAGTGACAAAGTAAGGTACTATTACTGATTTTTCCAATATGTACATCCACAGGTAGCCATGAGACCAAGATTTGAGTATTGAAAACCAAGATAATGAGCATCACTCCACAAATAATGGAGATAGAAAATTGATTAAATATAAAAAAAGGGTGATATAAAAACAATGGATATTTAAGGTGATGTAAAAATCTACATGACTTCGCCTGCCTCCCCCTTCCGTCAAAGTTAATTCAACTTTCATGTGAGTGTCTTTACTTTAACTTTAATTCCAAATTTTTTATGTAAGTGTCTTTACTTTAACTCTAATTCCATATTTTTTTTAATGTTCAAAAATTTATATTGTTTGTAATTAATGAATTCAGAGTTTCTTTGTGTGTATATATTTATGTGTGTGTTGTAGTGAATTTTGCTTTTAATTTTTATTTATTTATAAATTTGGATAGTTTTTAATTTGTAAATTTGGGATGATTTCTTGGGGTTTAAGTAAAAATATTAGGTCAATTTTAATCATAATTCATGAAATATCGGGTGTTAATTGTTGATATTAATTTTTTACTTATTTACATTAATTAACATAAACATACTAGCATGTTTAGTATTGATATTAATTTGACACTTTGATATGCAAGCGAGTCATTATAATTAAATATAAATGTTATTATGTCGGTATGTTATAATTATTATTTATTGTTTCTCACCTTACTTCGCCTTAATTGTTATTTGAACAAGTAAAAGTTATATCTTAGTCCAACCAGATATATCATTTCTCTCCAATCATTAATTAGTGTTCCTCAAATAAAATTACTACTAAGAGCTTTTAGAGATTTAAAACTTGCCATTATCTATAAAATATTTTTACTATTTTATTTGTTATTAAATTTAATTATATTATCAAAAAATATTTTTTTTAAAATTTATATATAATTCTTTTACTAAGCCGTGTATGCATAAAACTAGTAATAATAATAAAGTTTGGTACAAATTAAAATATGTCCTTCGTATTCGTGTAAAATGTGAAATTGTAGTTAGAATTTTCAAAGAATTTTCTGACAAAGTTATTGGACTAATGTCATTTTCAAATTGAGGTAATTATGGAAGGGTTTTTTTTTTGGCTGAATAATTATGGAAGGGGTTATTGAGCAGAAATCTGGGTGCGGAACAAAAACGTTGAAGAATTAGTGGTTTTTACTGTTTATATTGTGAAAATGACAGGCTCATAGGAGGTATTGCTAGGAGGTGGCTCCACACCAACAGTGATATTGCAACTAGCAAGCAAGGCATCCTCACTTTTCCAGTCAAAATCTAGCTTAGTTTCATCTAAAATCAGGCTTGATTGGCGGTTACCAAAGTCAAATTGTGTTATGACTTATGATTCTTCGACGGTTGGGACTCCTCCCAGCCGACATAGCTTAGCTTATGGGAGTTCCTAAGAGAATGGTGTTTATTGCACACATTGTATGCAAACATACACTACCTAAAACTACTAAAAACATTAGGGTATGTTTAGTAACTATTTTTTCCCTTTATTTTCTGTTTTTAAAAATAATTTTTTATTTTTGAAACTAAAAAACTTGTTTGGCAACCCAAAATAGACAGAAAACAAAAATCGATCTCAAAACTTAATTTGTGAAGGAAACTAAAAACATGTAAAAGACTGTTTTTATTTTTTAATTTTCAAAAGTTAATGAAAACACTCATTTAATTTAATGAATTTGTCTAATTTAATGAGTTAGCAATTAGAATTCAAATCCTAGGAACAATATATTTTAGTATTTTTTTTTTTTTTCAAAAACCTATCTTTTTTATTTCAACTAACCAAACATGTTTTTTATTTCAAAAATACAAGAAATTTTTTTTTTCTTTATATTCCCAGAAACAAGTTTTTGAAAATAAAAAACAAAAACTGTTACCAAATATAACCTTAGTATTTCCACACATAAAATTATACAAATTCATAAATAAAACTCACCCTTGAAATTTAGCTTGCAACAAGAGTTTATATACACAACCTTACACTTAATCTATGTGAGATTCTGGAATTATAACATACCATTAGCTCCGCAACAGACGTCCATAACAGCTCATTTTATCGACACTAACTCGATTGTAGCTTAGCTTCTTTTTTTTTTTGGGTTTTGCAGCTACACTCATCTACAAATTATTTTAATCTAGTTTCTAGATCGCCCCCTTCGAGATTTAACCACAAATCTACTACTTATTTGATCATATACTCAATGAGCAATGTCCAATTGCTCGATGTGGTAATTCATCAACAACCTCCTAATGGCTTACATCCTAATAATTTAAAGCTAGGTTAAAAAAAAAAAAAAAAAACAATATATCTCAATTGGAGACTTATTCGGTAACAAATATCAAAATAATGATAATTAAGATTATAAGATAATTACAGATGATGGTAAGGATCGTCAAACTCCCAAGGTTTTGGCGGCAGCTTCTCATGTGTCGCAGTAAAGTTATTTTCACACTTATCTTCCAAATTCCAAGCTAGCCAAGTATTTAGAATTGGGCTTAGGAATTCTAGGACTCCTACGTGGCACACTATCATTGTATGCAACAGGTTTTTTCCTTCAACGAAGTTGATTCTTAGGACACGCAGGGGTTTTCCACGGATTGGTCTGATTGGTCAAAAAAAGCTTTCATTATACAAGAATGAAGAATGGTGGGAGTTTCAAATTCATTATTAAAAAATAAAATAAAAATAAAAAATCATCTTTTAGATTGAAATGGAATAAGAATATGCTGATTGTGGGCATTTAATCAGGAGGTTATTTTGTGGGCCTGAAGATTGTGGGTAATATCATATAAGTGAGCATATGGCTAAAGCGACTCAAACTGGCCTTTTGGCTTTGGAATTCAGCTCAACATTATTGAGAATCTGAGATCAAAGTTTATATAACATGTTTATGAAGAACCTACTCTGGATACTCTTTGTTCTATCTAATATTATCAGACCTTGCATTAACTAAAATTATATCCCTTATCTCTGTGTAAATATCACATCTCTTTCTTTTATTACGAAATTCTCTAGCTATCATCAGAAAATCATGGAAAGCCTAGAAGTTCCAAACTTTTTATTACTCGAAGGAAATATTACAAAGCAAAATTTTCATTATTTAATTTGTAATTACATCAATCAAATACTTATAACTAAATTCTTGAATTCTTCTCTAGAAATGTCAGATTTCATCACATCATAACAGAATTCATCATATTCACACTCTCCAATGTTACCACCCCATCTCCCTTCAAGAACAAACTCATCAAATTTTTTGAATGCCCGTGTAACATCAATAAACCTATATGGTCTCTCTGTTCCGATCTCCATTGGACAACCAATGGGACCCTTGAGATTCCAGAAAACAATTTGTGGCACTGAATTATACCATTTAGGTCTATAGCTCTTCCATGCTTCCTTATAATCCAATACCCATTGATACATGAATGCCCCTTCAAAATCACTATCTGTGAAAACAAAAATATTCTTCACCATGTTCTCCTTTCTAACTTTTTCTGCGATTCCAATTTGCCGAATCTGATCATAAATTTTGATAAAATTCAACCTTTTTTCACAATCCATTTGCCTTATAAACTTGGCCTTCGATTGAAGACCATCCCCTTCAATTTTGCAAAACTTAGGATATTCACTGAATGTGAAGACCTTCCCTTTCCATGGATAGTCACTCAGTTCCGAGATAAACAGCCCCATTGTGACAGCAATTTCCTCCAGAAATGTATCTCTCATGCTTTTGGACACGCCACAAATGGCTAAAGAATTCTTAAATTTCCCTTGTCTCCTACATTCTCAAGTCAGCTTCCCCCATTGAAGTTCCTCTTTGTTATCATCATGATTGTTCTTCAACGAGGCTATGATTTGGTCAGGAAGTTTTAGTCCAGCACCAATTTTTGGCCTTCCCCACAAGCTAGACAACATCAAATAAAGCCTAAATCTAATATCCTCATTTTTTTTCCTTCTCTTTAGGCAACGTCAAATAATTATGGTTAAATATAAGAGCCTCCTTATTTTTGTTCTCATAGATCTTCCTGTACCTCTTCAGCGAGGCCTTAACAGCATGATTCGTGAATGACTCCCGCTTCTTTGCACTAGGATTACTCTCTCTTGATTCGAGGGCTTTGCGTAGTGGGGTGAGAGCTTGTCTCTGGAGACGATTATGAACCCTATAAGCATAATGAGCCTCTTCAATATCTCTGTATTCTGCGTAAGCATCTCTTGGAAAAACCTTCCTTACTATTTCTTCACACGGTTAAGTTATGGTTATTCACATAACATTTATATTGGCTTTAATGCTGTAATAACATTAATTTTTTTCCTTGTATTTTGTGGGATTTTTTTTTTTTTTTTTTTTTTTTTTTGAGGAAAAGGTAAATGAAACTTTATTACTGGAAAAACCAAACTAAACTACATCATCCAAATCTCGTGGAAGTTCTTCTATCCACACATCGGTATCAACAAATAAAACTGCTCGTCTAGCAAGGGCATGAGCTAACTTATTGCCCTTCCGATTAACATGCAAAAAACTACAATTAAATGAAGAAGGTAAAAGTCTAATCTCATCAATAATATGTCCATACAAAGTTTGCACTAGCCTAGTGTCCATAATGGCTTGAATAAGTCGCAAAGAGTCCCCTTCAATCACCACCTAGTGAAGGCTAAGTTCCAAAGAAAAACAAATGGCCCTAGAGCTGCCAAAGCCTTCACCACATCAGCCGATCCTGGGAGCCTTACTCTCTGACTTAAAGCAGCCATAACAAGCCCAGCCAAGTCCCTAACAACCACCCCTAAGCCGATGCACCTCTAATCCAGAAATAAGGCACCATCAAAGTTTACTTTATAAACACCCAAATCAGGTGGCTTCCAACGCAAATCCACACTTTGAACAACCATCCGAGGAGTCAGCATCTGCACATCCTGATACTCCTGCAAAAACTCTGAAGCTCGATGCAACACCATCCCAGAACTCCAAGTTTTCTACCCCTCCCTCACACTGTTTCGCCTCTCCCAAATACCCCATGTAGCCATAGCGAACAAAGCAATCAGATTAGAAGATCCACGCAAGCATAAAAACTGAAATAGGTCACCAAAATTTGAGAATTGATGAGCACGAAGAAAGGAAAACCGAAAATCTGACATCCAAATAGGCACAAAGCATGAATTCCATCCTTGGCACAGTCACCACAAGCATCACAAATTCCAAAACTCAGCACCTAATGCCTGTGCAAATTAAATTTAGTGGGTAGAGACTCACAGACAGCACACCAAAGGAAATGTCTCACTTTGTTAGGGACCTTCAGCTTCCAAATGCCATTCCATAAACCCTTTCCAGCCTCCACATCCGACGAGCTAGGCTGATCCTAATGCTGTGTTGTTGCCAATAAGTGATACGCGCTCCGGACTGAATACACACCATCAGACATGTGAGGCCATATCAAAGCATCAACTGCCTCAATTTGGCTGACATAGATATTTTTGATGGCCTCAACTTCCCACGGATAGAAGTTCAAATCAAGGAGCTCCTCATTCCAAAGATTAGTACCAAGCAGAAACAAATCACGGACCACATTCAAAGAAAGGTCCATCTATGAAGATAAAATCCTACCCCTACCATCAGAAGGCAGCCAGTATTAAGTTAGTGAAGATTACTCAAGAAGTTAATCTCGCGACTTGTCTCGCAAGGCTGTGTTTTGCGAGTCACCTCGCAACTTAGGCCAAGTTGCGACTAACCCGTAAAACTCTCTGCCTGGACAATTTTATGTGTGACCTTTCCTCTTCTTTACCCTACTATATATATCCTCATTACCCACAAAATTATATGGAGGCTATTTAGAAGAAAACCCTAAATAGGTGTCTACAACACACCCATCTTTGTTAGAGAGAGCTACTCATCCTTAAGTAAGAAAATCTTTGTAGTCTTTTCTCCTTTCCTCTCCTATTGTTATACCTTGAGAGGAGATTTGTACCCAAGCACAACTCACACTTATTTAGAGTGTAGAGAGTGTTTTGGAGCTTGAGAATCATTTAGGATTTGCCAAAAAAAGCCGGTGAGGTTTGGCGGATGAAATTGGGCAATATTGTGAGATTCGGATAACTAGTGAAGACAAGACTCCAAGAAGTTCGTTGGTAGCTGGAGTTTGGAGGGCTCAAGTACATTAAATAGATTAGGTTTGAAAGGTCTTTTTGATATTTGTATACTCCAACTTGTTTACTAGTGGATCGATTTCAGCTTGGAGGGCCGCAGAGAGGTTTTTCGCCAAGTACTTCAGTTTTCTCTTCAATAACACGTCTCAGTGTTATCGAGTGTTTGCGTCTCTCTTCCCTACTCTTTAAGCTTTACATTTATCGCTTATTGTACTTGCTTATTGCTTAGAGTAATGTTCCGATTTATTGCGTTTCATTTACTCTTGTTCTACACTTAAATAAGTTAGAGTAAAAGCAATTAAGCCATAATTTAAAATTGGGGGTTTAAACAAGCATTAGTGTTTTCACACTAATTGAGCTTTCACACACATTAGGGTTGTTTTGTCATAAAATGAATCAACTAAAGGACACCATTTGGAAGCAAGTTTTGTCAATTACTAAGAGCAAGACTTAGGTACAATACTTAGGTGTTGTTCCTTGAGTTCATTTTTTAAGATTTTGCCATGTGAATTTTTTCTCATAAGATGGAAATGTATTTTTTAGTTAAGTAGCCATATGCCTAAATCTTAAAAGAGGAACCTAAGGAACAGTGTTTAAGGTATTGTACCTAAATTTTGACCATTACTAAGAGCAAGACTTAGGTACAGTATTTAGGTGCTGTTCCTTAAGTTCCTTTTTTAAGAATCTGCAATGTGAATTTTTTCTTATGAGATGGAAGCGTATTTTTTAATTAAATAACCACATGGCTAAAACTTAAAAGAGGAATTTAAGGAACAACACTTAAGGTACTATACCTAAGTTTTGTCCATTACTAAGAGCAAGACTTAGGTACAGTACTTAGATGCTGTTCCTTAGGTTCTCCTTTTAAAATTCTACCATGTGGATTTTTTCTCATGAGATAGAAATGTATTTTTTAGTTAAGTACATGAATAAAGTTAGTTCTTAGAACACCCAAAGCTTTCCACAAATTAGTCATCCCCAATAATACTTTCTATTTATTAAAAAATGAGAGCTTCATTGTACAAGAATGGAGAATTTTGGGAGCTTTTGAATTCATTAAAACTATCATCTTTCCATCTTTAAGATAGAAATGGAATAAAATTGAGCTGATTTTGTGGGGGCATTGAATCAGGAGTTTATTTTGTGGCGAGTAATGCCTGAAGATTGTGGATAATATGAGTGAGCAAATGGCTAAAATGAGCAACTCAAACTAGCCTTTTGGTTTTGGAATTCAGCTCAACATTAATTAGTGCTATGGCAAGTTTCATGTATACCTTGAAAGCAATTACGAAATTTCTATAGAATCCTATGGACAATTGATACTTGTTTACAGGTGCACATGTGATGTGAGACTCAGAGAGTTAGCTCCCTTATTGAATGACATCAAAATCTAGGAAGCTTCAAGGGATGCTGCGAAGAACCTTATTCTATTATCTGATTGAGATCAAAGGTTATATAACATATTTATTGATGGAAGAACCTACTCTGGATACTCTTTGTTCTATATAATGTTATCAGACCCTGCATTAACTGAAATTATATCCATCATCTGTGTAATTATCAAATCTCTTTCTTTTATTACGAAATTCTTTAGCTATCATCAGAAAATAATCTAGAAGTTTTAAACTTTTATTACTCGAGGTAGTATTACAAAGCAAAATTTTCATTACATAATTTGTGCCTACATCAATCAAGCACAAGTACATCATTGAATTCTTCTCTAGAAATGGCAGATTTCATCACATCTTCTGGTGTTGGAACAGAACTCAACATATTTACACTCCCCAATTCTACAACCCCGTCTTCCTTCAGGAACAAACTCATCAAAGTTTTTGAATACCCGTGAAGCATCAACCACCCTCTATGGTGTTTCTCTGTTCTGATCTCCCTTGGACAACCAATGGAATCCTTGAGATTCCAAAAAATAATTTCTGGCACTGTCTTATACCCTCTAGGTCTATAGCTCTTCCGTGCTTCCTTATAGTCTGAAGCCCATTGATTTATGTCTACAGTTTCAAAATCTCTATCTGTAAAAACAAAAATCCTCTTCACCATGTTCTCATTATTAACTTTTTCCTCGATTCCAATTTGCCGAATCCGATCATAAACTTTGATAAAATTCAAGCTCTCCTTGCAATCCATTTGCCTTATAAACTCCGCCTTTGATCGAAGACTATCCCCTTCAATTCTGCGAAATTTAGGATATTCACTGAATGTAAATACCTTCCCTTTCCATGGATAGTCACTGAGTTCCGAGATAAATAGCCCCATTGCCACAGCAATTTCCTCCATAAATGTACCTCTCATGCTTTCAGATAGGCCACAGATGGCTAAACAATTCCTAAATTTCCCTTGTCTCCTACATTCTCCAATTAGCTTTCCCCATTGAAGTTCCTCTTCGCTATCATCATGATTGTTCTTCAACGAGGCTATAATTTGGTGAGGAAATTTTAGTCCAACACCAATTGTTGGCCTTCCCCACACATTACACAACGTCAAATAATGCCTAAATCTAAGACACTCATCTTTTTCCTCGTAGATCTTCTTGTAACTCTTTATCGATGCCTTAACAGCACGATTTGTAAAGGATTCCCGCTTTTTTGCACCCAGATTACTCTCTCTTGACTCGAGTGCTTTGCGTAGTGGGGCAAGAACTTGTGTCTGCAGACGATTACGAACCCTGTAAGCATAATGAGCCTCTTCAATATCTCTGTATTCTGCATAGGCATCACGTGGAAAAACCTTCCTTGCTATACCTTCACACATAATGGTACGTGTGTCATAAGCTGAATCAATTGAAGGACACCATTTGGAAGCAAGGCTGATCTTTTCAATCTCACCAGAGCACAAAAACTGCATATCTGATCTTAGAAACTCAGCAAATAAATCTGATACCCGATTATGTAAGTATCGGTAGCTTCCATCTTTCTGGTAACTCTCTACTGCTAATTCAAATCCAAGCATATCTCTTTCTTTTTTCAGTAAAGCAGGCTCATCTCTTTTGCCATCATCTTTTCTACCCTCTTTCTCTGTACTATATTTTCTACCCTCTTTCTTGGTTTTCTTGATAAAGTTTTTTTCGACTCTTTTCATATCCTGCTGACTAATGTACCACTCAAGACTATGAAGAATCTCCAACAACTCATGGAACCAGACCATAGCTCCAAAAACCATGGCATTGCAAGCTAGAGTTAGCGGGTGATACTTGTGCAACCATTTAGCCGCAGCGTAAAACGCTGTTTTGTCACTCCCTCCAAAGATTCTCTGGTAATATATGAGCTTTAGAGTGGTGAGAGGATCCTGTTTCCAAGCTTTTTCAAGGCAGTCGTCAAGCCATTCGTGTCCCCAAACTTTATCAATCCAGTCGTCTTGATAATAACTTTGTCGTGGGTCATTGGAACAGGTTCTGAGGAAAAACTCTAGGCAAGGGTTGAAGTTGTTGGATAGGAGTATGGTTGAGTGTGTTTCTAGTTTTGTGATGGGTTTAGGCTTAGCCGGAAGATGAAGCTCCGGAGGGCCTAGTAGAGGAGGCATATTGATTTTGGTTGCTCAGATCAGATTGGGCTTGAGTGAGTCTGGCGGGTGAGTGAGAATTTTTGAGTTTGAGGCTTTTTCTTTCTGTGAGGCTTTAGGTTTGGTGACAGAGTTCATATTATATAGATGGGATTCCTTGGGCGTCAAGGTTATGGGAGTGATAAGTTCACTCTTCTTTGCAAATTTTTGTTTGGGGAGTGTTGAGCAAGAAAAGAATAGAAAGATACACCCCATATATTTAGGAATTAATGGTTAGATGTAAATCCAGTCAAACTACAACTAGCAAAGCATTAGGTTAGGAAACATGGTAATTTGCTCAGCCTAAATAGTAAAGCATTTGTTAATCCAATTTTCACTAACAACATTGGTAAACTATCCTAGTAAATACAGTAAGGTTGCTTGTTTTAGAGAAATTGTTTTTTTTTTTTTTTTTCTTTCTTTTTTTGGGTGTAGGCGTGATTCTTACTCAAATTCTTCATCATCATTCTTTACTAATTGACCACCCAATAACCCTTTTAGTCTTTTGCACACCCAATTACACAATATGGGTATCGCGATTTAAGTATCCATGTTCCCTTACAACCAATTCTAAATAAGCATCAATAGGTCTGTGACTAAAGGTTACTACAATTTTTTTTAGAGGGAAGAAGTTAACTACAACTTAATCCAATGGAGAACGTGGAATTTACCGAAGGAGACAAGTTAGGACATAAATGCATTTGAAATCAACCATCAAATTAAATAATAATATTGAGGGGGGTGGGAATGAAGAAGAATTGAAAATAATTCAACAAAGCAATAATTATAAGTAACTAGTATGTAGCCCTGTGCTACCGCACGGGAATGGATATATTATTAATCATGAGTTTATTCATGTTTAAAAGGCTCAGTTAAGTCTAAATTCATATTATTAACCAGAAAATTTCATTAACAAAATTTAGCAGTATATATATTTTACACAGAAAAATGAACCTTGGTGATCATGTTTATCCAAAAGATCCATTCACGCTTTTGAATCTTCAATCTCTATTGGTGATTGAAATTTTTGTAGCTTAAAAAATTTAAAATTAAAAAAAAAAAAAAAATCCTCAGAGTTGTACTCATTTTGTAGTTTTACGATGGGTCATTTTGTAACATGATGGGCATTTGTGTGAAGAAAAAACTCTAAAGTTCCATGGCTGATAAAAGAAATTCTCTCCAATCTCTTTTTATAGAGAGAGGGGTTTGTGCGTGTTTTTATATATCCTTCATAGTTGTATTATCACGAAGCAAGTCCAATAGATTTAGATTGGTACTACCGATTCCCAAAGTATGAGTGTTTAATGTGTTATTAATTTCATCTCATTGGCTTCTGCACATGACAGCAAAATTAAAAATAATTAGATTGTACACGTGTATAGTAAAATTGGACTCCAATTTTAGATTCTAATCGAACAATTGGAATGATAATATATGATAGTAACAACAATAGGAAAATTCAAATAAAATTTCGAATTAAATTGTAACAATCTGAATAAAAAATTCTAGTAGAAAGATAGGGTGGAGTGATCCACTCCAAGAAGGCAACCAAATTTGCATAAATATAGAATAATAAATCTCTCTCTGGAAAATTTACATTGTTCATAACCTTTACCTTCACTGAACATTTTAAAAACATAGTGACTCACATTTGCCATCCAGACATCTACAGCCGGATCCTCTCCAATTCGCGTGAGATTCCATTGATCACTAAGTTCCTTTGTAGCTTGCAAAAAGTATCATCCATCGGTCCATAGCAGTGCTTTCTTCATTGTTATAAGTGTCAAACTTGAACAAAAAGCCAAATATAAGGATAGTGAATTTTAGGCATAATGTGCATCTAATCACATATTAGCAATTTATAACAAATGTAAAGATGCAAACTTTGTAAGTGAATAGTAAACAAAACTCAGTGTTAGAACTAAGACGAAAGCACTTTAATCCGAAACTTAGTGCAAATGTAAAGATGCAAACTTTGTAAGCAATTTATAACAAAGATGCAAACTCTGGCTTTGCTATCTTTTTGGAAATTATGTAATGTACCGAAACAAAGTTTTTATTACCGATATTAATCTCTTTGGTTTTCACGTTTGACTACAAAATCAAGAAAAAACCTTAATTAGCATAGTAACTCACTTGACCCGATACATAAAAGTGGTTTTAATAAGAATGAGCCTACATACATTTAACCACATGATGCAAAATTTAACTTCAATTTCAGATTCTAGACACATGGCACAAAATTAGAGTTCTAATTTGGAATTCAATTTCACACTCTCTCTGTTTCACCTATTATTTTATATATAGATTAGTCGTTTGTGATAGGTCATGTTCAGAGGAGAGCAACTAACGCACATATAAAAAAGAGTGAGTTGATTCAAGTTTGTTTTTGACATCCAATATAGAAGAGTTGATTCAAGTTGAGAAAAGAAAAAAAGGTAAAGAAATATCAAAAATCACCTTAGTAGAAGTAATAAAAAATGGAAATTTCAATTAAGAAAGTAACAAAGATTATGACGTCAAATAAAATAAATTGGAGAAAAAAAATACACGTGGCAAATCCTAAAATTTTGGGACTAAAGCTTTTTTTTTTCTTTTTTTTATTAATATATATGTATATATGTATGTATGTATGTTGTTGATAATTAAAAAATAATACATCATTCCAAAAGTAATTTCCCTGAAATTTATTACCTGGTCACATAGGATTCAACAAATGCAGACCACATATGCAAAATTATTAAAAGTAATAGTTCACCAAGCAACTGATAGAACCTTTTTAGATTGGAAAACAAAGGAGAAATGAGAATTATGATACACAAAAACCAACCCTTGAATTTGCAGATAACATCAACCCACAAGAATACAGACTATTGAATCAGCTAAAGTGAGCATTGCTTTGCTTGGGTCACTTTGGGAAAACTAAAGAGTCAAGCCATATTAAGTTAGTCTATGGACTAAATTAAAGAAGTATAGGTGGCAGAAATTATAGAACAGAATAGTGCATATGATTAACAACCTGAAAGTCAGTTATCCTCTTGGCTGGAGACTTCTTGTTGCCCTGTATACATATTTGAGCATCCATGTTGTAGGTGATTATCAGAAACATACAAAACACATAAGTTGGCAATAAACCATGTAATCTATATTTGTATTAAACCAGAATTAGTAACTCTAATGTGTAGTACATTCAAAATAATAAAAGAGTAATTTAAAATAAATAAATAAAAAAACCTTCAATTTAATTTTTTGAGGTTTTAAATTTTCATAAATAGAACATCTAAGAATAAAATGAAGTATCTAATACTCTGACATCATAAATTCAACATGAGGCATTTTCGTCTAAGCTCTGATCAAAAACTTTATCTAAACTCAACTAATTCAATATATATATATATATATATATTATCCATTTGTTTCCACATAAACATTCAAACATGTTCCCCTCAATTTAACTTCAAAATGAACCTATTCAAATTAACATTCAGTCTACCATTCCTGCTTTCCATAATGGATCACTAAGAGCACTTAAGCTAAAAAAAAGGAGTGGAATCAATACAGACATGAATCAACATATTTTCAAGCCAATATGCAGACAAGGGAATTCCATCCTGTCATGTGGTCAATGGCCAAAAAGTATAATTATAATTTTCCTCTTACCGGAATTGCAAAGGTTAACATGCTGCAGAGATTAATGAAAAAATTATAAATTACTTTTGTGATTGATCCAAGAAAAAATATGGTACATTTCTTTTGAGGAAGCACATCTTAATTTTTTAATTACAAGCATTCATAACTACTGGTCCGGCATGTCTACCTCAGTTAGCTATTACTAAACCAGTGAGATATGCCTCTTCTAGACTCCATAGAAATGAAAACAGCTTCACTTGTCATTATAGACAAGGAAGTTAATGTTTCATTTAAAAATCAGGATTCATCACAAAGACACGTATTTGAAGAATGTGACACAAATACATGTATATGTACGTAAAGTGCTGGTCATTTTTGAAATTAAGACTTCTTAAAGGACTCAACTCTTTGGTGAATCATTAACCTCCCTGAAGACACCAATTGCAGGTTGCAACAATAAAGAATGTACAACTTACTAAATCATTGTCTAAACTCTCTAACCCTTTTTCCTTCTCTGCCAAACCACACATCAAGTGTTTGGTCTTCATCATTCCTTTGACTTCCTAAATACTAGTGGAGAATACATATTGATCTTCATACACATTGCATATGAAAGTACTGTATACTCACAATCAAGGCTTCTAGTGCACAGTTAAGAAATTTTACTCATTTTCTTGCTTGTTTAACATATCTTCTACCTCTGCAATTTTTTACTATAGTCAATTGGTAAAAACTACAAAGTTCTCCTCTTTCTAAGTTGAACAAATCCAAATTACCACTGCCCCACCCCCAAACCCCCCAATTTTTTTTTTTTTTTTTAATTTATCAAGAAAGCTGCAACCTACGCCCTTCATAGGTAGATTGAGTAATGATATTACCATTAACAACACATGCTGTCATGGCTTCAGGTTCTACCCAATGAGCAACTGCAGCAATGAGAACACGTTGCACAGGAGGGTATGCTTGTCACCCTTAAAATGGCCCTCACTTTAGAAGAAATTTGGAGCCTAAGAAATCATGTTCTGCACCTCAAAAGGATCTTTCAACTTGCACTCCTCCATCCAACTCATTTACAACAGGCTCCATGAGTTCTCCTTGGTAGTTGCTGATCCTGAGCTACCCCCATCCCTCCCTGTCCACCACTCCTGGCTCCCCCCCTCCGGAAAACTGGATCAAACTCAATGTTGATGCGGCTCTGTCCAATTCCAAAGCATCTTTGGCTGTGGTTGCTAGAGATCATAATAGTTTTGTGATCAATGTTTGGGCAAGGTTGGTTAGGATACATTCCCTTCTCCAAGATAAAGCAGATGCCTTTCTGTGGGCATTTCAGCTTTCAAATAGAGAACATTGGAGCCATGTGATTTTCAAAGACGATGCTAAAGCTTGCTTTGACTCTTTCATCTACCGAGCTCACTGTGGATTTGTCTATCCATGCCACCCTATCTAATATTCTTTCTTTAGCTGAATGTTTTGTAGATTGCTCTTCTATTTGGGTTAAGAGGATTTGCAATTCTGTAGCTCATGCGGCTGCAAAATTTGCCTGAGGTTCTAATTTGTCTTGTTTTTTCAATAACGGTAATCTTCCCCCTGCCTTGAACGCTACATATGTAAGGTTGATTACAAGGTCATATATATCATTGAACTCAACATGATATTATAAGGTCATATATAAAAATATAAATTAGCTTACAAAGAGAGTAGCAAAACCTCAGTATTTATAGTATTATTTATAGAAGAAATAGATAGTTGCTCCTCAACTTTCAATAAATAAAAAAGGTTCCAATAACTTGTATAGATTAAAAATGTACTTTCGTCAAGCCACAGAACTGCATTATGAAAACAAAACTTGAAGGTACCTATTTTAGTTGGCAAACTCGATGTTCAGTGCATTTTGGCACATACTCTTGTAGTTGGGTCTTCAGCCCCCAAAGATAGAAGAAAATAAACAGACTTCTTACTCATTTATGTTGTTGAAGGTAACCAATTAACTCATACACAAATTATCAAAAACATCCACAATCAGGTTCAAGAATTTCTTTTGACGCAAGCCAAAAGCATAAAGCTTTTTGAATAATGCCAGGAAACAACCTGTTTTTGGTATGAATCCACTAAACGGCGCACTCCCAAGTGGGATCTCAAAGAATCTGTGGATATTTATCTTGAATGGAGGTGGGGGTATTAAATGCAATGAATTAAAAAAAAAAAAAATCAATACCATTGGAATAAAACACAGAAAAGGAAAAAAGGAAAATGCGGTAGACAACAATGAATCCTTGATGTCTTCTAATAATAAAGACTATACTGTGCAAACAAATCAAATTCTTCTTCTTTTTCTTTTTCCAATAAATAAATAATAAACAAACAGAACAAATTCTATTCTGCTAAAAGCATAATTTCATTTGAGATTCTAGATACATCAATCAAATACAATTAGATCATTGTAACCTTCTCCAGAAATTGCTGACTCCATTAAATCTTCTGGAGTTGATACTAACTTCACTAAATCCTCTATAGATGGATGCGCATTTCCCTCCAACAGTGCAGTCAGTGATTCCACTGAGACTCCAATCAGGGCCAACCTTTCGCACTTCCTTGCCACAGAAATTGAAGCATCTCCAAGATCGCAAAAAATAATCTCTGGCAATACCATATACCCTTCCTGCTGGAACCCCTTATGGCTAAACAACTTATCAGTAAACTCCTTATGGCTAAGCACCTTATCACTAAACTCCTTACCCCCAAAGTCATAGCTAAACACCAAAACTGTCTTCACCATCCTATCTGGGCTTAACTTTTCGGCCATAGAAAATTCCAAGAGTAGATCATACACCATCTTAAAATCGATGTTATCATCACATTCTTGTCCTTTCATAAACTTGATCTTGGATTGAAGATTGTCACCTTCAATCTTGCAAAGCATAGGATTGTGGCTGCAAGTGATAGCCTTTCCCTTCCAAGGCTCATCACTGAGTTCTGAAACCAATACTCCCATTGAGGCACATAAATCCATTTGCATTGCTCCAATATTTTTTGATAGGTCACAAATTGCCAAACAGTTTTTCAGTCTCCCTTTGCTTTTCATGTGCCTAACAAGTCTCTGCCATTCACACTCCACAACTTCGCTGTCAACCCCATTATTTAAGTCAACCACAATTTCGTTTGGAAGCAAGGGTCCGCTTGCCTTTACACACACAGTTGCAATCTCAAGATAAGCCTTATACTTGTTCTCACGAATTTTCGAAAAGGGCAGATCGCAATTTCTACCGGGACAGTAAAATCCAATTGTTTTATCAAAGATTTCCGCATACAGTTTCTTCATATCGTCGGATAGAGCAGGTTTAGGTGGCACAGACTCGCACCTTTTGGCACCCACCAGAGCCTTCCGGAGTGGAACAAGAATTTCATTCTGAAGCCTGTCTTGAGCCCTATAAGCATAATGAGCCTCATCAATATCTTTGTACTCAGGATCAGAATCTCGTGGGAAAACCCGCCTCGCAATGCCTTCACATAGCAGGGTCCTTTGATCTTCCAAGCTATCAAGTGAAGGACACCATTTTGAAGCCATGCTGATCTTGTCAATCTCACCCGACTTCAAATATTCAATATCAGACTTAAGAAGCTTTGCAAACAAATCTGCAATGCATACGAATAAGTACCTATAATCAGAGTTAGAATTGTAAATCTTCACAGCCCTTTTACCCCTAATAGTAATAATATGCTTATCTTTTCTTAAATCCCCTTCCATGTTGTTCTTCTCCACAGTCTTCTTCTTCATACTATAAGGCCAAGGCCAAGGCCGAGGCGGATGATACCGTGACATCCGGACCTTTTTCTTGAGAACCCAGTTGTTGAGAAGTTGAGGAAGAACATTCAAGCAACCAAAGCGTACAAAGTTTTGGAGATTCAATGACAGTGTGTTAAGGTGGTTTTCCTTCAACCATTCGACAGCAGAGAAGAACACATCTCTGTTGACCAGACTAAGGTTAAATATGAGTTTTAGAGCAGTCAAGGGTTCATGTTGCCAAGCTTGTTGCACGTAATGGGTCACTATATTTTGATCCAAATTGGCTGTGGGTTTAAAGAAAAGGTCAAGGGTGGGGGTTAAAGTGGGAAAGGTTAGATTTTGTGGCAGTTTTTGTGGGGTTTTAGGGTTGGTGTGGCGGAGAGCCGGTGGTCCAAGAAGGGAGGGAGCCGGAGGAGGAGCCATTAATTTTATTTGTATTTGCGGGATTTCTAGGGTTTGTTTGTGATTGATTTCTGGATTTTATGGTATAGTATAATAGGATTGCTTGGGTACCACGGTTTGGACTATTTTTTTTTTTTTTTACAAAATTATTTTTATTTAATTCAAATTAAATACTTTAGGACTCTGTTATTAAAAAAATAAAAACGCTAGGACTCATCAACAGAGTCACGTTAGGATTTATCTCTAACACACTTTTAGCTTGAAGCTTTACAGGAGCCCTTTTACGTTAAATTTCCTTGGAGCCTTTTAGTAAGTCACCAATCACCATCTTTATGTGTTTTTAGTTTTTTTTTTTTTTTTTTTGAGAGATGTTTTTAGTTTTAGTCAATTGTCCCGTTGAATTGAAGAAAAATTATACAAATATGATAAAGAACTATATATATATATATATATATAATCAAAGTTTCCGATACTCTCACAATTTTTCACAGTACAATATTTAAATGAAATTATCATTTTATTTAATAAAATCATTATGTTTAATCCAAACTTAACAAAAAGTAAAACCCTATCACTCTAAGAAGTTCAACTTAAACTCAAACTCATCATTATTATTTTTTTTAAACAAAAATTATTTTTGTTTAATCCAAACTAAACACTTTAGGACTCTGTTATTAAAAAAATAAAAACGTCAGGACTCAAACAGAGTCACGTTAGGATTTATCTCTAACACACTTTAGCTTGAAGCTTTCCAGGAGCCCTTTTACGTGAAGTTTCCTTGGAGCCTTTTAGTAAGTCACCAATCGCCATCTTTATGTGTTTTTAGTTTTAGTCAATTGTCTTGCTGAATTGAAGAACAATTATACAAATATGATAAAGATCTATATATATATATATATATATATATATATATATACTAGTTGAATGCCTGTGCATTGCATGGTTTTGGTCAATAACTTATTAAATACAATATATAATAATGCATTTGAGAAATAATAAATTAAAAGAAATATTTGTATTCATAATTCTCTTCAACAGTACCAATTGTCTAATAAAACTAAACAATAAAAATTAATATTAACATTTAACAAAATAATATGTCCATGTAAATTAATATTTTAGCATTAGATCAATATCAACATAAAATTTACAAATTATAAGCTATCCAAATGTATAAGCATTAAAAAAATAAAAATAAAATTTTCATTTTCTATATATATATATATATATATATAATATGAGAGAATTGATTGAGTATCACAACTCTTAGACTACTCGATGATGTAGTCGAAATTCTACACTGTATTATACTTGGGTGATGCACAACTTATTTAAAATTTATATGGAAATAAATTATAATCATATTGATAATAAGTGAGCCATATGATAAAATGGATTGATTTTATAACATATGTAACTTCGTGCAAGTATGGTATATAGTATATAAATTTTATTATATATATTGAATTAAATTTATTTAAACTGCCACAAACATTTAGTAATAGAATTATAGTTGAAGAGAATTTATATTTTAGATGATAGAGTTTTATTTAGAGTAAATTATTGGTAATATCTTTTTAATTTTCAATAACCAAACAGTTTAAACACTTGTCACAAACGAAAAAAAAAAGTTAATAATGCATAAGAAAAAAAAAAGTTAATAATGCATTCTATGAAACCCAAGAAATAGCCTTGGTGTAGTTATCGAATTATAAAAAATAAAAAATAAAAACCAATGAAATAAAATGGGAATCTACCTCAAAATCCAATATTAATAATAAGTAAAAGGAAGAATATTAAAATTAAGTTAAAAAACGAAATTGAGATAAAATGGGAATCTACCTTAAAAGCCTATACAACTTTTTCTTTACATCCTTGGGATTGAGTGTCAAGAGTCTTCAACAATCTTAGAACCCATGGAATCTTCTACGACAACACTGAAAAAGAAAAGAAAAGAAAATATAAAATAACATTTATATAGCAATAACTAAAATTGAAAATACAAATCAGAATGAAATTAAAATATAAGTTAAAAAAATAGAATAACATAGATTACAACCTTTGAATTGTATGTCAATTTAGGAGTCTTCAACAATTTTATAGGATGCTTGCTTGGAATCACCTATGAAAAAATCAAAAATAAATTTTAAGAAAAAACTATTACAACATATAACAAATGGAATGAAACATATACTGTGGGGCCCAAACGATTTACGGGCCGGGCCCATCTACCTGGGGAAAATCCAAAGGCCCAAGCCGAGGAGGGCTATGGCCCAAACTCGACCAAATAGCCTATGGACATCGCCGAGGACGGCTCAGTCCTCGGCAGACCCAAAGTTCCCCCTCTGAAAGGAGGGCAGAAACGGTATAGGACCGAAACCAGGACAAAAGATCTAAAATATCCAGGGAAAGCTGCTGTTATTGCCATTTAATGCTCTGAACCTGACAGAGCCGCATTCTTTGGCTTTTACAACCATCCCCAACGACTTTGGGGGATAGGCTGATGGGACAAGTATCAATTTTGGAAAGATTGACCCTATACGTGGACGAAGGACAATGAACGCAGGCGAATATAAAAGGAAAAAGAAGTAACCTAAAAGGGGGTTGGGAAAAATGGCCAGAAACCAGGGCCTCCCAGCCCACCTCCAGGAGAAAGACTCCAGGGGTGTAGGAAAGCTTAAGTTCATACGAACACCGCGAGAAACCCACCGCCTATCGAACAAGGCCTAGCCTTCCAAACCCACGCTCTACAAATGATATTGTTAGGGGCCTTTTCACGTGCGAGCCCGATACTGTTACAGTCCGTCACGAATCGCGTCCTTACAATTGGCGCCGTCTGTGGGAAAGGCTTGTGTGTTGGTATAGGAAGTGGGTCGATGGAGCTTCTGCGTTATATCTAACCGTCGGTTATAGAGTTCTAGTATAAAGTTCTGTTAGGGGCTGTGTTTCTTGATTAGGGGCTTGGTTGGGGAGCCAACTCCCTTAAAGCCAAGGTCCCCTGTAAAGAGTAAACTAGGTACCTTGTAACGTTAACCGTATGGATAAACTCTAGGGGCTTGGCCGAGGAGCTAACTCCCCTAAAGCCAAGATCCCACACAATGAGAAAACTAGGTTTTGGACAGAACCAAGGCATTGCATGGTCCTCGGACCCAAGCCTCAGGGGAAACCAACTACCTGGATGTGGAAAACTAGGTTTGGACAGAACCAAGGCATTGCATGGTCCTCGGACCCAAGAACCAAGGATGTGGAAAACTAGGTTTTGGACAGAACCAAGGCATTGCATGGTCCTCGGACCCAAGCCTCAGGGGAAACCAACTACCTGGATGTGGAAAACTAGGTTTTGGACAGAACCAAGGCATTGCATGGTCCACGGACCCAAGCCTCAGGGGAAACCAACTACCTGGATGTGGAAAACTAGGTTTTGGACAGAACCAAGGCATTGCATGGTCCTCGGACCCAAGCCTCAGGGGAAACCAACTACCTGGATGTGGAAAACTAGGTTTTGGACAGAACCAAGGCATGCATGGTCCTCGGACCCAAGCCTCAGGGGAAAACCAACTACCTGGATGTGGAAAACTAGGTTTTGGACAGAACCAAGGCATTGCATGGTCCTCGGACCCAAGCCTCAGGGGAAACCAACTACCTGGATGTGGAAAACTAGGTTTTGGACAGAACCAAGGCATTGCAAAGTCCTCGGACTCAAGCCTGTGGGGAAACCAACTACTTGGATGAGGAACCAACTATTTAAAGAAAAACTATGGCCCGTAAACCTCGAAATCCCTCCGAAGAGAACTCCGCGTTAGCAGACGGGTTAATATCTTGATTGCGCGGATTCCTCGGTCTACCCTCGGATCCCCAGTATCAAAGGGGTTGATGCGATACGGCGCAACATATTGCCCCAAAAGCACAACCAGAGTCCCTCGCTACTTAGCTACCCTTTCAGACGAATTATTTAGAGATTATCGTTCTCGGACATTGGTCTAACATGCATCGCGTAGTACTCAACGCTTATCCCGGTTAGTTCCAAGAATTTAATTTATTGAAAGTTACCATTGTTATACTTGATAATATTTGTGAGTTTAAATTAGTAGGAACCCGTGTTAAAGCATTTTTTCTGCCTGGAATATCCTTAAGGGCAAGCTTGCATTTAATATTCATGCATAAAGTAGTTGTTACGGAGAAGAAAGATATGTATGGAGAAATAGGCACATATTTTATTAAGACAAAGGAACAGTACAGTGTACAATGAAAAGCTGAAACAAGCTTACACTAAAGCTGACCACATAAGTAAAGGAAAATACAAGCAAGTGGAGAGAAGGCCGTGGGGACAGCTCAGAGGAGAGGTTGGCTACTGCGCCAAGTTATTGTCTAAGGAAACCATTCCTCGACACCTCTGCATGCCCATAACTCAGGCAGCCAAAGAACCTGACCTCAGGCTAACACCATCTACAGAAAAGGTGCTAGGAGCTTGAGATTGGGAAGCCCCCGCAAGAATTTGCCTGCCACAAGGTAGACAGTGCTGATGGTGGAAATTCCTTCTTTGGACATACCGAAAAACTGGCATGACCAGAACCTGCTTCGGATTTTGACTAAAAGAGGGAAGAGGACCCCCTCCCCTATGAAGAAATGGAATGCTCCCTTGAACTTGCACCTCCTTGGCCCGTACCTCCCTACTCTGAGTCTCGGGGGGACATGACGCCTTTGTGGCGGAGGGAGCTCCTTTTTCCCAATCTCTGCCTCAAGCATGATGAACTAAGGGAGGAATCTGAAGGATTTGTGTGTGAAAAGGAGCAACTTTCTCTCCTATTTATGTTAAAAGATAAGGTGGTGGCATTTAATTCGCGCAGCGTCCCAAGGAACGCTACAGACAAAACGTCTCTGGCTCGACTTCCAACGTCGTCTGCAACCCTGAGGTTAAAGGAGTCTCGAGAAGGTGCACCTCGAACACTGGGACGCCAAAAGGTACCGCGTGATCAAAAGTTATGGAAACACCTCTTAATTTGTGGGCCCAGTAAATTCGCGGCCCAGGCCCGTTCGGCATATGGGCCCAGGGACAGAACCAAGGCCTTGTATGGTCCTCGGACTCAAGCCTATGGGGAAGCCAAGTACGAAAAATTATAAAAATTACAAGCTATTGGACAGAACCAAGGCCTTGCATGGTCCTCGGACTCAAGCCTATGGGAAAACCAAATACTTGGATAAGAAAAGGTTTGACTCTCATAAGAAAGGTTACTTGGTCAAAATGTCAGGTCACTTCATCCACGGCTTAAACACCATAGAATGTTAAGGCCAATAAAGGTGTAAGGAAAGGGGTGGAACGCCCCAGCATTTAGTCGTATAAAAGGGCTATTCATTTGGTAGGGGATATGTCCTCGGACGGCTATTTCTCACACGGCATCAAGCCTTCGGTTCTCTCCTCGGCTGGTTCCGGGTGAGTATTATTTTTTACGGATCGGCCTTATTGTGCCAAGCACTTCTATTAAAGCTATGGCGACATCATTTTATTATCAAATATTTTGGTCTTAGTCGTCATTGATTTAGATGCTATATTATTGTGCCGAGCAGCGCTTGCAAATTTATGAAAACATAGAGACATAACATGCGAAATAAGGTAGACAACAATTTTTATTAATATAAAAAAAAAAAAATCATTACAACATACAAAAAGGGGCTCAAACGAGCCTATACAAAATGTAAACTGCCTAAGCAACCATTACATCTGTAGTACAAAAAAGCAAACTGTCAAGCGTCTTTTAAACTCGTCTTCAAAGTTTCTCCAATCTCTGCCTCATTGCTGCTCATACTGAGAGAGGGACTCACTTTAAAAAAGAAAATGAATGAAGAAGAAGGAAATAGTAAGGAAGAAATCAATGACGAAGATGAGAGAGATGAAGAGACAAAGAGAGGAACAAAAGATAGAAAAGAAACAGCACCAGGGCGGAACTGGTGCTGGGAAGACAATAAGAAGAGGGAGGGGAAGGGCACCAAGGAGCAAAAGAGGGAGAAGCAGAAGCACTTAGCCCCTGCCTCCGCCCTGACTCCTAACACGCCGGTGTCATATTAGGTACGCTCGTGAGGAGCCGGATGGTAACGATCTTGGGTGTTCTCGACTCAGTCACGTCGAAAGTTTGACGTGACGAGTCCCTGCTTCGGATTTTGACTGAAAGAAGGATGAGGTTGATTTTGAGTCTTCGCCATCCTTGTCCCGATCGAGCCATGATAAGCTTTATCGGAACGTGGCGTTTTTGGGAGGGGTGGGACTTTTGCATCCCTTGTTGTTATGGTAAAGTATTTTACGATTAAGTGTATAAACCGGCGAGTAAATCGAATCTTAAGGGAGGCTAAGTATTCCAGAGTCGCAGGAGGATGAAAAGGGATTTTTGGTAAAAACAATCACCTCCTCCTGTCCTACTTATACAGAGGGCGGAGCGGGGGGCATTTAATAAGTTCAGATCTCCAAAGGAATCAGCAAACCCAAACACGCCGGTTCCGCTTCTCCACCCCATCAAAATAAACCGTCGAATTAAAGTAGTCTCGTAAATAGTGATTATTCAAAGCGCGTTTTGAATACCCCAAGCGATAAGAATGCATCAAGCGCGAAATTAAAAACTATCTCGTAGACCGGTGAATCTCTTGGGCATATGAGGAACCGCCAGCATGTTTAATAGGCCGAATAGATTGGGCCACAGGAGAGGTTTGGCATCACCAAAACCCCCCTTTCCAACCAAGAGGTTGGACAGCCGGGTTTTGAGGGGCTATTGTGGGGCCCAAACGATTTACGGGCCGGGCCCATCTACCTGGGGAAAATCCAAAGGCCCAAGCCGAGGAGGGCTATGGCCCAAACTCGACCAAATAGCCTATGGACATCGCCGAGGACGGCTCAGTCCTCGGCAGACCCAAAGTTCCCCCTCTGAAAGGAGGGCAGAAACGGTATAGGACCGAAACCAGGACAAAAGATCTAAAATATCCAGGGAAAGCTGCTGTTATTGCCATTTAATGCTCTGAACCTGACAGAGCCGCATTCTTTGGCTTTTACAACCATCCCCAACGACTTTGGGGGATAGGCTGATGGGACAAGTATCAATTTTGGAAAGATTGACCCTATACGTGGACGAAGGACAATGAACGCAGGCGAATATAAAAGGAAAAAGAAGTAACCTAAAAGGGGGTTGGGAAAAATGGCCAGAAACCAGGGCCTCCCAGCCCACCTCCAGGAGAAAGACTCCAGGGGTGTAGGAAAGCTTAAGTTCATACGAACACCGCGAGAAACCCACCGCCTATCGAACAAGGCCTAGCCTTCCAAACCCACGCTCTACAAATGATATTGTTAGGGGCCTTTTCACGTGCGAGTCCGACACTGTTACGGTCCGTCACGAATCGCGTCCTTACATATACCAATAGCTAAAATTGAAAATATAATTCAGAAAGAAAATTAAACTAAATTAAAAATAGAACTGTATCTTATACAACCTTTGAAATTAATGTCAATTTAAGAGTTTTCTATGACAAAACTGAAATACAAATAAAATAATAGATCTAAAACTATATAAAAGAAAGCAAATGGAACATGAATTTCATCAATCCTTTAAGAGATCCGATTCCCTAATGAAAAACAACAATATTTGACTCCATAATGAAAAACAACACTATTTCAAAAGTACTAAGAATTAGCTTTCAATTCCTATTAAAAAAAATAAGTATGAGAATCACTAACCTTTGTTGTTTGTTGTTGGACTGAGATTGTGATAGGGTGATAGATCGAACATATTAATAACACAAATTTCCTTACCTTTCCATCTTAATGTAACAAATTGCATCTAAATTGTACCTACCTTTCATGATGGCATAACATCTATTATCTTAGGTTCACTGGATACAATAAACGATTTTTGCCCATGCAAAGTAGATGGAACATAACCTAATTGATATAGAATTTTAAGATAGAGAAACCATACAATTTTTTTGGAAAAGATTATTACAAATTAGTTGTACTTTTCTTTAGTTGCTTTATAACTTCTTTGGATAATGTTATGTTGATAACAACTTCTTCTTCTTTGTGGGTTTTATTTTATTTTAATTACAATGATTTTTTAGATAAATATAACATATTATTTGTTCTTATCAACCTTTCTTCTATTGTTTTATCACTTCTTAGGATAAATTAGTTTTGTTCTTTGTGTATATATTTTATTTTGTTTTTAAATTTCTACGTTTGGTAATTAGGTTTTAATAATAAAAAAATCATATCCTATTTTATTTTGGTTTTTGCCTTTCATTCTATTCATAATTTCATAAGACCTTTCTTTTTTTATTTATTCTATTTTTCATATCTTTTTTTCATATGACCTTTCAACTTTTTTTTTTTCATTCTATCCATAAAAATATGACCCTTTTTTATGCTATTTTTTTCATGGGATAACAACAAACACGTTAATTAGAAATCCCAATTATAATAATTGTAAGGACTCAATTTGTAACGACCCCAAAATGATGTTGCGTTCGTACGTTAAAAGGCCCAAATAATAAAATTTGTAAAGCGTGGGCTTGAAAGGCTAGGCCTTGGTCACCGAACGGTGGTTAGTCATGGTTTTCATACAGAATTAAACCATGTTCGCTCGAGGAGTCTTTCTCCTCGATACGGCCTGGGAGGCTCTGGTTCTTGGCCTTTTTTCCCAGCCCCTTTTTTTGCACGGCTTATTTCTCCTTTTATATTAGCCTTTACCCCTCTTCCAACGTCCACGTGTAGGTTCAACTTTCCAGGACTGATACTTGTTCCATCAGCCCATACCCAAAGTAGTTGGGGGTGGTTGTAAAAGCTGAAAAGCATTACTCTGTCTAGCGCAGAGTATTATATAAATATATATATATATATATATTTTTTTTTTCTTAAAATCTAAAAATTGAAGAAAATTTCTGCAATTTGGTGCCACCACTTGGCATAACCATGGCGTTTAAGCCCAACTTTTATTATATATAATATGATATATATAATCGAAATTTCTGAAACTCTCACAATTTTTCACGGCAGCACAATATTTAAATAAAATTATCATTTTATTTGAATAAATTTTTTTTTTTTAGTCCAAATTTGACAATGAGTGAAACTCTATATTTTTTTAACAAGTTCAACTTAAACTGAAGCTCATTATTATCATTTTTTTAAAATAAAATTATTTTTAATTAATCCAAAACCTTTGAAACTCTCACAATTTTCCATGGTAGCACAATATTTAAATAAAATTATTTTTTTTTAGTCCAAAATTAATAAAAAGTGAAACTATATCACTCTAACAAATCCAATTTAAACTCAAACTCATCATTATCATTTAAAAAAAAATTATTTTTGTTTAATCCAAACTTAATAATGAGTGAAGCTCTATCTCTCTAACAAATCAAACTTAAACTCAAACTCAAACGTTGATAATTTAATCATGAACACTATAAAAGTAATGCAAACCCCAATATTTTTTTTTAAAGCCAAGTAGAGGTATGAGCTCTTCTTATATTATTTTCTTCTCCTTTACTTTGTTAAAAATATATATATATATATATATATATATATATATATATATTTTTTATGGTTTTTCATGTATTTTTTAAAAAGTATTTTTCGTACATAAACCACCAAACTCTCTTTAGCTATTTTTTACAAGATAAAAAAACTTGCAATAATTGAAATTATTCTTTTGAATGTAACTTGTATTTCTCTTATATTTCTCTAGTGTTTGGTCATGAATATTTTGTTTTGTTTCAATAATTTTCAAGCAGTGAATCACCTGATTCTTTAATTTTTTTGGTCTTTCAAAAGTTTTAATATCTGAATTTTTGAATTATTTTTTTGCTATATCTGAAACTGTTTGACAAATTTTTTGTAAGTCATTGCATGTTCAAGCAATAGCTTCTTCATTAAATTGTAACACAAATTGAAGTCATACAAAAGCAAATCATGCAATAGTGTAATTTTTTAATCAATTTAAGATTTTATAAAATTATTTTAATCTACCTTATAAATAGATAGGTTCCCATGCATAGCACGGGTTAACGACTAGTTAATTATTGTAAGGGGGTGGGTTGTGCTAGTAGTGTTGGGTTGCCTCCCGCTACATTAAGCCCAAGTTTTCTGGATAAGAGAGTCGAGACCGGCCCAACTTCAGCTTAAGTTGGTCCAGCTTGTGCGCAAACTAGGCCAAGTCTGCCAAGGACGTGTTCACGGCAGGCGAAACTGTTTCAGAAAAATCGTAGCAGGCATACATAATAATAATAAAATAAACATAAAATATCTAGCCACTTAATGGAGAATTAACCAAATAGCCCCTAAAATCAATTACAACAGCAATACTAATTGTTTTCTTTTTTACGGAAGAGAAAAAAAAGCATAACAGAGGACATCAAATGTTAATACGCATGGGTTAGTCGGAATATTAGGGGAAATAGACCGGAAATCCAATCCCAGGAGCAGAACCACAAGGGGAAGAACGTTCCTCCTCAAAGCAGTCAATCTCTCAGGAAAGAGTCCTGCTGTAGAGGTTAACCGCCCTGAGGGAAACGGGTCTGAGTGGTTTTCTGCGTAGATTCTCTCGAGTTTTCTTACAAAGGGCCGGATTTCATAAGGGAGAAAATGGACCAATCTACTGGTGCATGCCCACCTTTCTAATTCTCACTATTTCTTTCTTTCTTCTCACTTCGTTTTCTTTGCTATTTCTTTTAAGTTTTCTATTTTTTAGTCAAAGTTCCCCGTCGTTCCTTCTTTCCCTGTTCATGGCAAGACCCTCCTTTTATAGTGCCTACCATGACCAGATTTTACTGTTTTAACCCTTAACTCCATTTGTCTGGTCTTGGTGTACTGGCCGACCATCACTGTTCCGTCTGTATGTCGCCCTCCCATCGCCAAACAAGGAAGAGTATTTTGTTTGCTAGTCTGCCGTGGCACTCTTTTCCTGCTACGATTTGGGTTATTTCTATCTCCCTATCCCTCATGGCATGCATCTAATGGTTCCAACTCAGCTTGCCTCTTTTGGGTAGTAAGCCATCTCAACAGGACACCTCCCCGAAAGAGCCTGAGCCGGAACCTTCAAAATAGATTTTCCCCCTCTCCCCACTACCAAACCATGCCCTCTGATCCTCTGACCCCCCGACCTCACCATGCTCTGTATTGGCTGGGTATAGGTTGGTGGTGCCTGGGTCTTGCGCGTGCCTTCATTCCATATGTGTCTAAAACTTGCCTGCTGCCCATTCGTCTGTCGTGGTCTAGAGGCTCGCCGACCGTGTTTTTTGACCTCTTATGTGGGCTACTTTTTGTTTTCCTGCTTCTCTCAGGAGCTGGGCTTTATTTGATAATAGGTCTTACATTTCTTTGGCACATTTCTTGGTTTCCTTTATTTCTTGCAATATCATTCTATTATTCCTACTGTAATAACTTAATCCTGTTGGGTCTCTTTTAGGCCAACCGTTTATTCCTTCTCTCAGTGGCTTGGCATGGCCACTGGTTTGCTTTTATTTATGAGCTCTTATGTCCCTTTTGGCTTTCCCTTGGGCATCCTCGGCCCGTTTGCTTTCTTTGAGCTTCCTCAGTCCTTTTGCTAATTCTACATTTCCATGGGCTTTTTGCTAACTTCATTGGGCTTCCCTGGCCCAATAACCTTATTCTCATCCTTGGGGTTTATGGGCTTGTCATAAACCTCTTACTTTCTTAGTTTGCATTACTTTGGGCCTGCGGCGACCCTTTCTCGCTTTTCTTTCTCATACATTGCCCATAGGATGCTATTTTTCTCTTTTCGGGCTTCTTTGAGCCCACTTGTCTCTTCGAGACCCATTTATTTATTTCTTAGGCCTGTGATCCATTATTCTTGCCGCTTAGGCCTAATGGTTTTGCTGTCTGCTTTGTCAATTCTTTGTTGCCCTTGTTATTAGGCTTTCTTTCTTTCCACCTGGATTCTCACAAATGCCCCTCAACAATTATTATTTAAATTGACTTTGCTTCAAAATTATTTCGAAATTTAGTTTCTTTTGGCAAAAGGTATTTGAAAAATCAATTTTAAAGGATGAAATTGTGCTTAACTAAATTTTAATAAAAAGGTTAGATTCCTAAATAATTTTAAAATTGTGTCAATTTAATGGTAAATTGCAAAATACATCCCTAAAGTTTGAGATTGCTTGGATTTTACACCCTAAACTTTGAGAAATTGGATTTTACACCCTGAAATTTTATTCCGTTAGCAAAACTCAACCCTTCGTTAGTGACTCACATATGTGGCTGTTAAGTGACACGCTAGCATGCTAATATGTAATTTTTCTTGTCAAATCAGTTATACAAACCATAGAAGCTTACACTTGTTGAGAAGTGTATAAACCAGATGCAGCCACTATTGCAAAAGCAGGATCTATTTCTCTTCCAAGATCCCAACTGCAATACAAAAACTGGTTTTTAGTAGGTTTACACATCTTGCCTCCTCCTTGTTTGACAGGACGGACACAAAAAAGGGTCGCAACCAAAACCAACAAGCTCCAAACTTGTAGCAAAACAAACTAAGAGGAAAGATGAGCTTACACAGCCTCTCAGATGACCTGAAATAGGATAGGTATATATCACGATTATATCATAGAAATTAGCATCCACGCATACCTTGCTGTTGTCCTGTTCTCTTATCTTTAATCAAAGCAATCTCAATAACATTTCCATGGTCTTCAAATAGAGGGCGAACTAATATAAAAATAAAAATTAAATATAAAAAAAATATAAGTTAACGGTAAAACTAACAGTATATTAATTGATGACTTAAGTAGAAAGGAATGAAACTTAGAAGATTGAAATAACAAAACTCAAACTTATAAAACAGAAATGAAAAATAATAAAACTTAGAAAATGAGTTTTACATTTTAGCCTAAAATATATGATATAAATAAAAAATAAAACAAAGACCAAAGCATAAGTTTAATAATTGCTCTCTTTTCCTTTCATTCGAGTAGTACATTCTGTTATGTTCAAGTAAAAAGCATTTTTTTACATTATCAAAAAATAAAAAGTTAAAAGCATTTTTAATTTATGTTATTTTTTATTTTCTGATACATATAGGTGTGCAAGCTTACTTGTTGGGTCTTTCCAACATCATTCATAGGCTTTGTGGGCTTGACTGTCAATATTTTCTAAATTTCCTGAATAGAGGAGATAAATCAAAAGGTAATCTACAATAGTAAAACACAGAAAACACGTATTCAAATTTCAAAATAAAAGTCAAAAAATACAATGAGACCAGATTTTCTCGTGTGTACACAACAGAGCAGGATATACAATAATATATGCACACAATTACAAATTAACGGCATAATTTGGTCAGTGCCAAGCCAAAACTTTCACACGTGTAGGAAACCCAGATTAGAAAAACATTTCTAACTCTTTGACGCTTTGTGACTTGTTACTATACTTCTGCGACAATATGGGCAGTCACCACAAGTTCGAACCCAGGGATCCAAGCAGGCAGAATGGAACCTATGGGAACATGGCAAGCGTATAAGCACATCTCCCTCCACAAATGTCTCCAGACATATACTACAATCCTGTGAAGCTCTTGATACCGCCCCTTCAACCTTGCTGCTGAAAACCTCCAGGTGCAAACAATCTAGAGCCTCCTGACTGAGACCAGGTGGCTTCTTCTTTGGTTTTAAGAATAATTGTAGCCTCTCGATTCGAGAGGTCAGGCTAGTAATGGTTGAGCTTCCAGCTGACTGACCTGCTGATGCTTGAGTACCCACGTCCTGATCATCAACAAGCTCTCTTGGGTCATCTTCAAGCATTAATTCAGTGCGGTCTGACAAAGGTCTCCCACTTCCCCTAAATAAAAAAGCAAAACCAAACAGGAGACTATTATTTTGATTCAAGGACAAAGGAAGAAAGATCTTCACTTTCAGAATATTTGTCAACTAGTCTTAGACCATAATACCACGTGCTGGCTGCAACAAACGATATCTATAGTAGCACAAGCAGCAGCAGCAGTACTGAGGACGATGTCAGTCGTATCAGCAGCAGAAATTCACAGCAAATGACAATTAATGATATGAAAATAATTTAACAAAGAATTTAGAGGTGCAAGATACTGGAAATATCATAAAGAGAACAGAAGCCCAAGAAAAATTTGACAAAAATCAAAATTGAATGAGAAACACAATGATTGAAGAAGCCATCCATTAAAATCAGTCCAACCGTTTCAAAGACAATTTGGTGGTACAAGAGATATTCACCAATAATTTGTGAATATTTAAATTTCTTATAATGGATATTGTTGCATGTTTGATGAATAGTAATACAAGCATAGAATTCAGCATTTGTTAAAAGAAATAAAAAATATTAGAAGATATTTGTCAGAATAAATTACAGTGTCTTGTCCCAACTGCCTGAATTGCTGCACTATTAATATTAAGTCATAAAATGAGATTAAAGGAATACACTACTCTCTCTGGTAAGTGGGCAAGATGTTCACTGAGCTTCGTAATTGAACCCAGTGATGAGAGCCAGTAGAATTAGCCATTGCAATTACTAAACCAAGTTCAATTCCTCCAAAGGGGAATTCAGAGCAAAATTATAGTGGGCCCCCAAACTTAGGATCACAAATGACTCTAATTGCACCTTAATTGCAATTTAAAATTTCATACAGTTGGAGCAAGTAACCATATGACAAAAGAGCTCTAGTGAGACTCATCATTTTTTAAATGTCATCAACTGAATCGGGATGTGGCCCCTCTGGAGATTCCGAAGGGAATTCCATGGATTTGGACAGTTGTTGCCATGTCACATCAATCTCACATAAAAAGGCATCATATCTAATTAAAAGAAAAAAGTGATAAACCGTTTCAAATGTTGTGCCACAACCTCAACTGTCTGTCACAAATTCAACTTGAATGATCAGAATGAAGGAGCTACCCCTTTGATCATCCCATTAAACCAACTACCCAATTCAGACAATAAGGGACGTTTGGCAAACAACTGAACTAGTTCAGTTCTACGAGCAGAACCAAAAAGAAAACTGAACTGGTTTATTTTATTTCAAGTTTGTCTAGAATCATATCAAAACCAGTTTTCCTTAATATGCATGCAAAAATTTCTAATTTAAAACTAGATTATGGTGAAAATATGAATATGAAAAACATCAAAATTTACAGAACTTGATTTTGGAGAAAATGTATATTTGAAAGAACCAAAGTTAAAACTAGGTTTTTAAAGGAACACATTTTGTCCCATTTGAACCAGTTTTTTGAACTAAAAATGATAAAAACCAGCTATGTTGTTCGTGGTTGGCCTAGTTTTGTGATATGCTAAACATCCCTTAACAGTATATGACTGTTAATAAAATCCAACACACACACACACACACACATTATGCAGTTCCACCAGTCATAAACACTTTTGTCATGAGAAATTTAAATTACAGACATCACGAACAGGATAATCAATTGCAAGAAAGTTGAAGATGTTTCTGGCCATTCCATAAGAATCAAATGGGTCACTATAACCCAGTTTTAACACATAAAGGTCCATCTAAAAGTGGAGCCAGATAAGAAAATTGGATCCATCATCAGACCTTAAAATATGGTATCAGATTGAACGATGCAATAGTTTCATAACTTCACCATCAACAGCATTGGTGGCTGTAAATCTTGGTATTTCGCAGATGTATAATGACAATTTTGGCATAAAAATATTATTGATGACATATAATAGATAATAATTTTCATGTAATGTCCAAACTCACCCCTGAAAAATACCCAATTGCATATCACATCAAGCACTGACCTGTTTGCAGAAATTGGCACCCCTCTCAACCTCTCCAGGAGCCTAGCCCTTGCAAGCAGCACATCTCCAGGAAGCCTGTCCTCATTTTCAATCAACCTTGGCCTACTTGTGCTGCTTAAATTTTCTGTGTTGGCACTGTTGCTTGAAACAAATTGACTTGTACTTTGCTCAGGTCGAACTGCCGCACGCTCCTTCTCAAGCCAACACAATATAGAAATGAGGGAAAAAAAAGTATGAACCTCTAGGCACTGAGCTACTGTACAAATATTGATTTTGAATCTCATGCTTTCACCACACAGAAACATAAACAAAACCACAATTATGATAAAGTAACCCAGGTTCATTTTAAGTAAAGTATTTTCTCCCCTGAAATTCCTCCCAATAAGAAAGATACCAATCAAAAGTTGGGTAAATAAATAAATTATAAACACTCAATTGATGACCTTAATTATTGGAGATCACAGAGGAGACAATGACACGTCACAAATGAAACTCACCTAACCAGTTGCTATTCCTGGTACTTTTCACTCAAAATTTGTACTATGCAAAAGGGAAGGGGGGGACTACAAAGAGAAGCAGTTCGTGCCAGCTATCTAATTTTATGCCTTCCCCCACTAAATTTCAAAAAGTCCTTAAGCCCATACAATATGCTTCACAGTTTACATCATACACAATTTATCAACTTATTCACACATGCACATATATGTGTGCATTGTGACTTTTTATGTCTAACAGTTAAAATTTATTGAATTCAGTTAATTCTAAAGTTGTTGGGGGGGGGGGAGGGGGGGGAGGGGGGGGGGGGGGGGGATGATTCCAAAAGGATCAAAATATAACTATTTTGCAAAAGTTTTATATATAGCTTGATATTTAGTTATATATAAGTTGATAAACCTAACAAAACAAGTTCATGAAAACATAAATGATGTGGAAAAAAAAAAATTAATCATATTTCTACAAAAACCAAACATTTTAAATTAATTATAAACAATAAATTCAAAAGGCTTGGCCTTTAATGATTTGGATTATGCTTACATATTTAAAAACAATGGATACTAATGAACTGAAAAGGTTATATCAGCAACATCTATCTAATTTTTGTAAAAAATGATAACAATTCAACACAATCATAAGATGATGATTAGATGAAGTTATAAAATCTGAAACCAAATTTAAAATTATAAATGAAAACCAATAGGGATAGCTATTTAATTAAAAATCCTCATAAATCAGCTAGAATCCAAACTTTCAGACAAATATATAAGTTCCTTCTGGTTGCACAGTTATGCTAGGTTTTATCGATCTGTTGACAAATCCTAATGCAGAAACCATTCAAATTTGGGTTGTTCCATAGAATTGTGTGAGGTTGAGTTTGGCTCAAGAGTTGTTGAAAGAAAACGAGGTTATGATATGCTCAAAGCTGATGAGTTGATGATCTTTTGCCCATATTTTTTACACCGCAACAAATTTTTATATCAAACCTGTTTTAATGGAAAGTAAACATACTCGTTTATTTTCTTATCAAGCCCAAACCTTCACCTACCTATAAAAGACCCAACTTCGCATGTTTTTCAGGAGAGCCAATCAAGCTAAGATGTGGGTGCGAGCCAAAATTCCTTGACCCTAAACTATCAGTTAAATTGGCTTCAATCCATTCAAACCACAAAGATTCATTAACTTTTACTGGTGACTTCACTAGTGTACCGGAGTTTCAAGTTGATGCGGTTGAGCTTGCTCAAGGAGGAGATTTCATTGAAAAAGTCTAAGAGTTCTGGCAGGAGGCAAACAGGTCGCTCTTTAATATTACGAGTTGAATCTAGTCTTACCAAAGGTTTTGCAAGTATGGACTCATTGTAACTATTTCTTCTACAGAGAAAATTTCTTGCAAAGTAAGTTAACATAGAATTTGGGGATTACGGTTGTAATTCATGTCGTCACTAAAGAATGCACAAAACTATATATGCTTAACCATTGTGATCAATTCTAACAAACAAACACAACCATAAGGCTATGTTATGAAATTTGCAACTATTTAGAAAAAGAAAATACTCATTCACAGCAAATTCTCATAAATAAGCTAAAACAGATCATGAATAGTAAAGTAAGCCTCATCTGTTTGCTCAAAAATAATTTTGAAATTCTAAAATACAATTTATAAAATAATAATAATAATAATTTAAAAAAAAAAAAAAAAAAAAAAAGAGCAATTTCTACCCTATAGTACCGATCGTGATACAATTACTTCACCTGGTAAATTTAAATTTCCAAAAATAATTTTTTTTAATAAAAAAATTATCAAATATATATACACAAATATACTCAATTTCAGCTGTTTAAAGCAATAACCTCTACAAAATTCAAAATAAAATAAGCAGTATCTTATATAGAATTATATATCAGAATCAATAAAATGGAAGGCAATTTCAGGTGTTGAAGGAAATTAAAATATTTAAAAATAAATAAAAATACCAGGTGAGGTCGTACGTAAAGGGATCGCCGAAGAGGATCGGAGGGTTGGGAATCTTGGTGATGATGATGAAGATGATAAACGTGATAATTGCAGTGGTGGCGTCGATGAGAGGTCCGATCGGAATATAGATCGGGGCTGCCGCGGCCCACCCGATACGACCTCCGGTTGTGGAAGAGCTCCGATGCGCTCGTCATCAGTATACTCATACACTATCTAATCTATTTTAGCTTAAAACTAACTTCTTCAACTCTTTTTTAAGAGCTTTATACAGTTTCTTTTTTTTCTTTTTTTTTTTTTTTTTCAAAACGTGAGAGAGATAAAGAAGTCAGTGAAAGCATCGACGAAATACATGAGAAAGAACTTTGTTTTAGAGAGCGAAGTTGAAGTGAGAGCTTCGGAGAAAGAGAATTCAAAACCCTTTTTTTTATTTTAATATATAATATAAGGTCGTTGAAGGTTCAAGAAGTTTAAGGCCAATTTTGATTTTTGATTTTTGATTTTTTTTTTGGTTGGTTACGTAGTACTATTTTATTACTGCAGTTTGTCTTCTTTTGAATCTTTCTTAAGTTGGGAACGAAAGACGTTTTGCGTGACGAATGGTTTTAGGTGGGTCATACCATACCCACATACTCATGCTGCACTGCACAATTGCTGCGGATCCAATTAGGCTATTTGCTATTGAATGCTCTACATACACTTCCTTTAAAACACGATTTCTTTAAAACACAATTTCTATCCATGTGACCGCGTGTGTGATAAGCGTAATTACATTATTTCAGTTCATGTAAGAGCATTCACATCAGTGTAAATTTATCATCTATTTTACACCGAAAAAACTACATTTTCTATTTTACACATCTATTTTTATAAAATACCCACATCAGTTCATCTATTATGCACTATATTTTATATAAATAATATTTTTATATTCTTTATTTAATATTATTTTACCTACCGTTTCTTTTTCCAATACATCCTTTTCTTTCTTCTTTCTTTTTTTTTCTTTTATCTCTGCCGTTTCCTCTTTCTTTTCTTCCTCTTCTTTCTACTTCTTTCTCTCACGGTCAAAACCCAGAGGCACCAGAGCTTTTCTTTCTTCTTTCTTTCTTTTTCTTTTATCTTTGCCGTTTCCTGTTTCTTTTCTTCCCCTTCTTTCTTCTTCTTTCTCTCACGGTCAAAACCCAGAGGCACCAGAGCAAGGACTCCATCAACACCACAGCCATCACAAGCACCACAACACCTCTCCAATCCACCGATCTCCATTAAAACCGATCTCCATCAACACCGATCTCCATTAAAACCGATCTCCATCAACACCGATCTCCATCAACCCATCACCGATCTCCATCAACACCGATCTCCATTAAAACCGATCTCCATCAACACCAATCTCACCGATCTCCGTCAACCCATCACCGATCTCCATCAACACCGATCTCCATTAAAACCGATCTCCATCAACACCGATCTCCATCAACCCATCACCGATCTCCATTAACACCGATCCACATCACCGATCCAAATCGTCTCTCCAATCCACGATCCACAATCACCGATCATCGATCAAACGATTTTGTTCTAGTAGTTGATTTTGTTGTTGATTTTGTGGTTGATTTTTTATGTTTGTAGTTGATTTTTGATTTTGTGTCTGTGGGAGTGTGTATCAGAGGAAGAAAGAACATGATGAGGGATGGTTAGTTGTGCAGATGGAGAAGAGAGAGAAAAAAACGAGCGAACCAGAAATTATTAAAATATTGTATACACGAGCTACAGTAACCGTGAATATATTCACGGTTACTGTATCTCGTGGATAAATATACATGATTAAACAAGACTTTGGAAGCACTGATGTAGAGCAATTTTGCTTCAAAATGTGTAAAAATGGTAGTTTTTTCTATTATATAAGAGTTTCCACCCACTGATGTGGATGCTCTAATAGTGTGTACAGTGAGTATAATAAAAAGTGCGTGACTATTGTAGGGATTAATAGTTTTTGCAATGGTAAGTTCAAAATAGTAACTCATTGGTATAGTTCAATGTAGGGATTCAACTTACATTGTTTTTGGTTGTATTCCCCCCACGCCCCCGGGTGGGGGGAAAGGTAGTGGGAAAAGAAAAGTAAAGAGTAAGAAGTAGGGGCTGTAAACAAGTATAGAGTTGAAAGTTTATGATTGTTTATTTAATTTTATCTTGAATATGATGTTTAAATTCAACATCAAATAAGATTATATGTTCAAATTTGGTTTATTTCCTTATGGAACAAGTTTGAGCTTATCATCATGAGCTGCTTGGTTAACATATTTTCTTTTCATATATGGTAAAATCAGGACAAAATTTTTTTACCCTTTCAAAAATATATATTAATAATTAAAAATTATATTATACTTGAAATTATATTATTTGAAATTATTAGATAGAGCATTTTTTTTATGAATTTATAAAAATAAGATTCACCAACTTTGTGTTGTTAAAAATTATATATAATTTTATTATACGAATGGACTATTCATATTTATCAACAAACTAAAAATAAGAACTTGATTTTGTATGAACTTATTTACGTTCTTACAAAATCCAGTATCAAGTCTGGATGTGTATATTTTTAGACAATTATATATATAAACATATAATATTATATAAACTTAAATCAAGCCCCATTTTTAAGAACTTATTCACAAACACATTATATGCTTGAGCTTTGCTCATTTAATAGTAAGTTTAAACTTGGATTTGAGCTTAGCTCGTTTGTTAAACAAACAAACATCAATAAGTCTTTTTTCCAAGTCAAGCAACTTGAGCTTGAGTGGTTTATGAATAACTTAGTTCATTTACAACCCTAATAGCAAATAGGTTTTACTAATGTATGCCCTAACCATTTTAGGAAATTTTTTATGGGAAAATAAAAAAGTGACTTACTTTTTTACAGTTTTTTCAATTTCTCATTAAAAAATTCCTAAAATTGATGATTAATATATGTTCTAAAGGCATACATTACCGAACCCATAATAAATTAAGGAAAGAAAATGATAAAGAAAGAGAAAATAAAATATTTTTGAAAATAGGGAAAGAAGGAGAAAAGAAAGGAAATATTTTTCTCTTTTCTTTGTATGGTTTGCAAAGGGAAAAGGAATGGAAATAAGATATGTTTTTGACTTTTATACCATAATGGAGTTAAAGAGAGATGGAAGCTTACAGGGAAAAGTTGACCACCACATACCTTTGGCTTATGGTCATTCTACAATTACAAATTCTTGTGGGTGAGGGGCAAGAACTGAGGTTAAGGGCGTGCATGGGTCGAGCTGGATTGGGTTGAGAGTTTTTTTCAATCCGACCCACTATGGTTAGGTTAAAAAATATCCATCCTAACCCACTTGGATCAAGTTGGACCCATAGGTTGGATATTTTTTATTTGTTATTTTTAAACAAGCATTAAAACAGCACTAGCACAAATTAGAGCAAATTTATAACATAATAAACCTGAGCATAGCACCAAACCAACACAGGCTTTTTTATTTAGCGCTTCATGGTTCTAAACAACACAAATAATATGTTGGAAGTGCATCAAACCAACATAAATAATCAAACCAAATGACATTGAATTTAAGCTATAAGATATCAAATAATTCTATCTCAACTCAGTAGAGAAGTAAAATAAATGTAAACTAGTTTTATTATTCTCTGGTTGGTAGGATGTCATATAATTTTATCACAACTCAATTGATAAACAAAAGAGTAAATAATAAAATTATATAATCAATTTTTTATATATTAAATATAAGTGGGTCAGATTAGGTTAAGCAAATTTGTGAATCTACTGACCCATACCCAACCTGATCCACTATGAAAAAAGTTTTGATAATCCAACACAACCTACCAACCCCTAAAAACCAACCCAATCAGGCATGTTGTGTTGGATTGGGTTGATTTTGGAGAATTGAGGGGTTGGCTACATACCCTAGCTGAAGTTTTAGTCTCCATGAGAGAGTTTCATACCTGTACATTTAAATTAGCCTAGATTAAGATTTATATCTCAGATATCAAAAATAACAATAAAAAAGTTAAAAGTTGTTCTCAACTACATTATTGTTCAACTAATATCTTCTGAAGTTTTCAATTGAGACATTCAAAATCCCCACCCAATTGTTAAATGATATAAAACTAAAAAGTCAAAAGTTGTTGGTTGCTTCATTTATAAATTATCCGCTACATTACTACTACGTAATTGGAAGAATGGATAAATCTTGAATGTCAATTATTTGAAAGTTATAAAATAAAATAAATTTGCAACCATACGTTAGAAAAGAAAATACATCTAGAAATACTCATTCACCGCAAATTCTCATAAATGATATGAAATTAATTGCTCGCAATTAATTTCGAAGGTTGTTAAGAAACACTATAAAATAATATGAAATTCAGTGTTTGACCTCGAATTCTGAAATACAATTTTTTTTTCTTTAAAAAAAAAAAAAAAAAAAAAAAAAAAGGCAATTTTGTTTGTCCTCAAACTCTGAGATACTACTTTATAAAAAATAAAAAAAGCAATTTCTACCCTATAGAAATTTCCAAAAAGAAAATTTAAAAAAAAAAATTCATATATATATATATATATGCACACACAAATATATTCAATTTCAGCTGTTGATAGCAACAATCTAAAATTAATATCCTTAAAAAAAAGTTATTATGTGAGGTCTTACGTGAATGGATCGGCAGAGAGGATCGGAGGGTTGGGAATCTTGGCGACGATGAAGAAGATGATAAACGTGGTAATTGCAGTGATCGCGCCGATGAGAGCTCCGATCGAACCATAGATCGGGGCAGCCGCGGACCACGCGAGACCTCCGGCTGCGGAAGAGCTCCGATGAGTTCGTTATACACTACTATATAATAGCTTCAACAAAAAGTAACCTTTTAACTCTTTAAGCGCTTTAATAGAGATTTTTTAGAGAGAGAGAGATGGGAGAGTTAGATAGAGCTTCGAAGAAGAACTTTGAGAATGAGCATTTTACAGAAAGAGAGAGAAAACACAAAGCAATAATCATTATAATTATTATAATAATCATAACAATTATTTTGAATATAATAGCAATAATATTTACTGGACAAAAAAGAAGAAGTAATTAACATGTATAGGGGAGAGTAGGGATGGCAATGGGGCGGGGCGGGGCCGAAGGATGGGATCTTCGCCCCCGCCCCGCATGAATTTTTCTTGCCCCATTCCCGTCCCGCCCCGCATGACGGGGAAAATTTCTTACCCCATCCCCGCCCCTTAAGGCCCCGCGAAGATCCGCGAAACCCCGCCCTACACTGTAAAACTCTATTTCTTGTTAATTTTCCCTACAACTATTACCATTTTTTCAAATAAAATGACATGTTTCAATGATAAAAATATACTTGAAATTATAAATAAATTTATTCTATCGAATCAAACTAATTTTTAGCAAATACTAAATAATATTATCTAAATATTTAATAAGATAATATCACAACAAAAATCTCATAGTATGACACAATAAAATAATCCAAACTCCTAATACATAACAAAATAAAAATTGCCTAGTTCTTCAAAAAGAATCTCCACTTAAATAAAATAAGATGATGATATTTTTGTTTAAATAGTAGGGTTTTAGGGTATGAAAAAAATTACCTTTTAACCCTTATTAATGCAGGGCGGGGCAGGGATGGGGCGGGGTGGGGCGGGGTGGGTCTAAAAAATGTAAACCCATCCCCGCCCCGCCCCATGGTGCGGGTCTAAAATCTTACCCCATCCCCACCCCACCACCTTTGCGGGGTGGGGAAAACCCGCACGGGGCGAAGCGGGGAGGGGCGGGTCAAGCGGGGCGGGGCAAAATTGCCATCCCTAGGGGAGAGGATACAAAGCCTGCAAGTTTTAACTCTCCTTTAAAATCACATTGGTAGCCAGCAAAATTTGCTGAATAGCATTTTTTTAGAAAAACATTAGATAAATAGCATACGACTTAATACTTTAAGTAAGTTGGATTATTTTTGAAACTTGGGTTTGTAAAACTCGAGTTCTAACCCAAAATCGAGTTTCACAAATTCAATTTACTCTTGGATTCATCTAAAGTGGATTTTTTTTTTTTTAAAAAAAAAAAAAAGTGGAACTCATGTTTAATATGATATATTATTTTTCCCTCTTGGAACTCAAGTCTAGAAAACTCAAGTTCCTTGCAAGTAAATTTTTTTTAAAAATGGAACTCAAACTCGAGTTCCACGTAGTTTTATTTATTTATTTATTTATTTTTTAAATCCACGTCAGATGAATCCAAGAGTAAATCGAGTTTGAAAAACTCGATTTTGGGTTGGAACTCAAGTTTAACTTGAGTTCCAAAAACAGTCCAACTAACTCAATAAGTTCAAACGAGTGCTAGTCACCAAATTTTTTCAAAAAAATGTACTATTTACCAAATTTTGCCTTGGTAGTCACATGGACGGGCTCACAAAAAATAAAAAATAAAAAATTGGAAAATAAAAGTCAAAATATCATAGCTAAAAACTGGAGAGTAAAAAGCAAATGGGCGAACAATCAAAAGAGGGTAGTACCCGATATTGGGAATGCTATATGTTGCTATATTTTAGCATTAAATCACTAAAATGATGCATTATCTGGATTGTCAATTGTAAAAAAAATTTACAATATTGCTATAGTACTATCTTATATCTAAGATGATACTGTAGCAAGATTGTATATTAAAAAATTATTTTTTATTATCTGATTCTTCTCTCTCCTCTTTTCTCATTATTTCATTTCACTTTCTCTTTCTTCCTCCCTCTCTCTTGTTTTTCTCTCTCATCTTCAAACCCAAAACTCATGGTGGACATGAATACCATCATCAAGCCACCATGACTGGACCCACTGTCACAGGCCCCGCCAGAAGCCACTGCCATCATAGGCCACTGCAAGCCACTTGACCAAGCTGTTTGGCCCGTATTCTCTTTGTCTTCTCCATGGGTCGTGGCTTCATCGCGAGTCATGGGTGCATCAAGTATGGCATGGGTCATGGCAAGTGGGTCGTGGGTTGTAGGTCTCTCAAGTCCGGTGTGGGTCATGATGGATTGATTTATGGTTCATGAGTTTTGATTTTGGGTGGGTTCTAATAGGTTTTGGGGTTGGAATTTGCTATGGGTTTTGATTTGTTGATGGATTTTGGGATGGTTTTTGCCTTTTGGATTCAAATTTTGTGGGTTTTAGTTGTGTGAATTTTGCTTTGATTTTTTTGTGGGTTTCTATGCATCTCTAGGTTCCTGGTGGTGGTGGTGGTGGTGTTGGTTGTTGCTGTAGTGGTTGGGTGGCTGGTGTGTCTGGCGAGGTGGTGGTTGAATGACAATGGTGGGTTTATGGGTTTGGGTGTTGTGTGTGTGGGTTTATCTGTGGGTTTGGTGGGTTTGCTTGGTGGTCTGGCGATGGCATTGTGATACAGTGGATGTTGGTCTGGCGGTGGTACTGTGATGTGGTGGTTGTTGGTTACTTAAGAGGAAGAGGGAGAAAGAGAAATAGTAAAAAAAAGAATAAAAAAGAATATTTAAATAAAGTGACAAAAAAAAAAGAATTTTGAATGTTGGGTGTGATGCAAAATAGTATGGTATAATAGATAAAATAGCTTTTGAGATGGTAAAATGAGATTTTTTGCAGATATCAGATGTTAATGCTCTAAGACGGAACTCAAAAGAAAAGAAGGAAAAGAAAAGGACTGGTAATAGTTGAAGTGGGTGTGGGTGACCTACGATGGTTGCTTCCTATAGGTAATAGTTATTAAAACTTGAAAATCTCAAAATTTTATGCATTTATCAGTATTGCCTGAAATTTATGTATCAGCCGAAATGCACCCAAACAAGTTGGAATGGCTGGATCAAGCCGGAATGAACTGGAATATGGTCCAAGGTGGAAAAAGAGGATGATTCATTTCGGTTTAAGGACTGGTATGAAATTTTCCGACCAGAATGGAACAGTATTAATAACAATGCCAGGTCATACTGTTTTTTGTTTTTAGAAGATAGGTAGTATTTGAAAATAATATTTGGATCAGATCGGATTGGTATTTGAATAATATTTAGAACGGAAAATTTTTATCACACATTTGTTATTGAACGTTTCATATACACTCCCATTTAAAATTTTGTTTTTAGTCTATATGATAGTGTGTATATCTTGAGTGTAACGGTGTCCCCAATAGTAACACATTGGTATCATTCAAAGTAGGGATTCAACTTATGGTATGTTTAGTGGGGGTGATTTTGGAAGATGGAAAAAAGAGAAGAGAAAATAAGTGAGATGGGCGTTTGATTGAGAGGGGAAAGAGAGGAAAAAATTGGTAGGGCCTAGCTATTTTCTCTCCGGGCCCCACCAAAAAATGATAAGTCCAAATTGGAGAGAAAATACAAGGGAGAACATGAGAGTTTAGTTGGATGAAATTGTCCTTGGCTCTTCCCAACAACTTTCAATATTTTTTTAGTTGGATCAAGGCTTGTGCTTTTTTTTTAAGAGGTATACAATTTTTTTTTTTAAATGTGTTATTGAGGAACATAATTGTAAATTTATACCAACTTCCTTTTTTATATTTTTCTACTTTTCCATCAATTCAACCAAATACATACGAGAGAAAATTAAAATTTTTTTATCCTTCCACTTTTTTATCACTTTCCCATTTTCTATCCTCCTACTTTTCCACCATTCCATCCAAACGAACCCTTACACTATTTTTGGTTGTAGTAGGGTAGTGCGGGAACAAATAGTAAGAAGTAAGGATGTAAACAAATCTAGAATTGAAAATTTATGATTATTTATTTTATTTTATTTTGAATACAAGTCTTAAACTCAACATCAAATAAGATTATATGTTCAAGTTTGGTTTATTTTCGCACACCCTTAGTGTGGCTCTTCCCAAGAACTTTCAATATTTTTTTAGTTGGATCAAGGCTTGTGCTTTTTTTTTAAGAGGTATACAATTTTTTTTTTTTTAAATGTGTTATTGAGGAACATAATTGTAAATTTATACCAACTTCCTTTTTTCTATTTTTCTACTTTTCCATCAATTCAACCAAATACATAAGCGAGAAAATTAAAAAAAATTTATCCTTCCACTTTTTTATCACTTCCCCATTTTCTATCCTCCTACTTTTCCACCATTCCATCCAAACGAACCCTTACACTATTTTTGGTTGTAGTAGGGTAGTGCGGGAACAAATAGTAAGAAGTAAGGATGTAAACAAATCTAGAATTGAAAATTTATGATTATTTATTTTATTTTATTTTGAATACAAGTCTTAAACTCAACATCAAATAAGATTATATGTTCAAGTTTGGTTTATTTTCGCACACCCTTAGTGTGATGTTCATTCCACAAATACAAGTTCTTGTGAGGTAAGGACGCAAGAGTCAAGGTTCAAGTATCTAGGAGAGAGTTTCTCACACATACATTTAGATTAAGTTAAATAGGTCAAACATTGTTGCCAACAACCTTGTTATTCAACTGATATCTTTTGATATTTCTAATTGAAACATTTTAGAGTTCAAATCTCCCGGCTTAATTATCAAATGATAAAAGACTAAAAAGTAAAAAGTTGTTGCTACATATTTAAATTATCCGTTATATTTTTGCTATGTAATTGGACGCATGGATAAATTTTGAGTGCCATTTTTTTTTTGGTAAACAAAAAGATGAGTTTGGGGGGGGGGGGGGGGGGGGGGGGAACCCACGTGACTACATTGCCTGGGCATTACCATAACAACATCCAACTTGCACCAGGGCACCCACAAAGTGTTGATGGGCGTGCTTGAACCCATGCAATGTGCATGGAAGACCGAGTCATTTTCCATCAGGCCACCAACCATGTGGGTGAATGCCAGTTATTTGAAAGTTATAAAAGAAATAAGAAATTGAGCACACACATGATGCATGCGGAGGTTAGTATATTAATTATTGTGCTTAATTAGTTTATTTGGAATACTCAATTAATGAATATGCACAAAGAAGGAAAAGAAAAATATTCCACTATGTGTCGTATTGATTGGTTATTTTCTAAACAAGTTACTAATTATTGATTCAATTAATATTTCTTAATGGTGTTTATATATCTAAAGGTTTCATTGGCAAATACCCATCTTTGCTATCGACAGTGTTATTTATATGGGTTTAGTTCAAGTTACACTTAGTATAACTCTAAATAATATTATACCATTTAATATTTTTTAATTAGATTCGAATTTTGACAAATTCACTATTAGATTACATTATCTTAATATATTCTCAATCCATACAAAATTTCAAGGTGATAAAAATCAATAGACATGTTATCAATTAATTGTTTAAATTCAAGTTTTTGTAATTCAAAATAATGCATAAAAGATAAGTTTATGGATCAAATTGTAAATAACATTTGATTGGCATAAAAATTAATATGCACGTTAAAAACATATAGAATATGTAATTTGATGGTAAATTTGTCAAAATTTGCATCCAATTAAAACATAATGAATGATGTAGTATTACTTAAAGTTACACAAATTGTAACTTGAACTTAACCCTTTGAGAAAGGTAACTTGGTCAATTAATCATGCATACCCAAAACCTCCAATTAATTTAATCAATAAGATTTTTTGTCATCAAATAAAGCACTTTCGAGTCTGAATTTTGTCTACATCAAAAAAAAAGAGGAAAAAAAACAATATTGTGGATAGGGTACAAGGTTATTGATAGATCATAGACTATTTCAAACATTTAGATTAAGTTCACTATTATTCACCAAGCAAGCCTTCCTTGGTTCTCATCTTATAAATTGTAGACTATTTCAAACATTTAGAGTAGGTTCACTATTACTCACCAAGCAAGCCTTCCTTGGTTCTCATCTTATATATTGTTATTAAATTGAAACAAATATTTATATTAAGAATTTGTGTAATATTGATCAGGTGGAATACTAGCATCTGGCTTTTCAACACCATCAACATCCCTCATCCAGTAGTGCTGATTGAAAGAAGCCGCACCTTCCCTAACATCATCCATAACCCAATCATGGCCTTGTGGGAAGTATATCCCTGTACGTGGATGTGGAATCCAGCATGATGAATCATCAATCTTGCCACCACTACTCACCGCTTGTCTTGATTTTTCTGGTCTATGTGCTCCTGCAAGCTTGCTGAAATGGCGCTCTACTCCCTTAGCTTCGCTGCATGAACTAGCATGGCCTCAAATCAGCATTAGGGTTTTCATATATGTCAAAGATGGTTAGCGAGAAATCACTATGATATACACAAATGCAAATGCAAAAATTCCCATTGGCAAATAATGAAGCTAAAAAAAGAAAAAGAACAGAACTGTTCGATCAGCGAATGAAAATAAAACCATGACTAGATGGGGACAAAGAAAGGAGCTATGGTATATAGATTAGTTAAACTTTGATTCATGGATTAGTTAAAGTAAATATATATAGATAATCAAAAGCTAGTAGTTTTTTTTCATTAAGATTACCTAAGAAGAAGGATCTTTGCTTTTGACATCCCACCTCTAATTATGACTCTTTGTCGCAACTAGCTACACCGATGTTTAATTGGTAGAGAAGATTAGAAGAATACGTATATATAGTGATGCAAGATCTTAATGCCATGGATTGAAAGCCTTAGAGCCCCTTAAAGGCACTATTATGGTCTATATTCTATAGAGATGTCGTGTCAGAGTTTATTGCAGAATAAATTCTGTTGTACACCTAGTGAAGGTTTTGTGAAAAAAAAAATACACGTTCAAAAGACAAAAAGTGAAGTTAAGAAGGCCATTTTCATTTCGAAGACAAGGTTCTTCCAATCTGTGGCTTTAAAACAATGCTTTGAACATCAATGAGAGAGTACTCATTATATAATTGCTTAAAAGATAAGAGTTATGATACCTGCTTTTCATTTGTTTATATTATCTCTCGCTCTCGTCTCAGCACTAGCTTCCACCTTCCAGAATGGTATTGTTCTTTCTCTGAAGTTTGAGATAAACAGGACATGTTCCAGCTTTTAATACTATATATACGTGGCAGATGCCATATTTTCAGAGGTTTGGAGCATCAATCAATAATCACTTACAATTTTTTTTTTCCTTTTTTGGACCATCGACCTTTTTTCTTTTATTGGCTTTGAATCACTGTTAAAGAGTAACTTTGAGGGTTGAGTTACTAAGAGTTTCGTAATTTAACTAGTTAACATTTTTTAGCATGTTCATATTATTTAGAGCACAGACTCTTCTTTGTTCAAATTCCACTTTGTTGTAACTATCAAATTCTCAAAAGGAGTACTTTATATGTTAGTGTGTGTAGACATGGCAAAACATGTGGGTCGGGTCGGGTCAATCGGGTTTACGGGTCATTTTTAAACGAGTTAATTGGGTTGTGGGTCGAGTCGGGTCACGGGACGGGTTGATTTGACCCGTATTTTTCAAACAAGGTTTTTTTTTTTTTTTTTTTTTTTGAAATAGATGCAATCTGTCAATTGTTTCTGAGTTCTTTAACTATGATTAAATTCTCACTGGTGATACTATTACCACTTACCAATTATCACTAAACACTTGATACCCAAATTTGGTACAACTCTTGTTCCAGCTTTCTAGAGGCTAATCTTGGTATAATCTTCGATCTGTTTAAAGTAGGAAGAGAAAATGAAGGTGACAAATAAAGAATAACAAACTATAATGGAGTACATAACATATTAAGTGAAGAAGATAAGTAAATATTTTATAAGAATTACATCTCAATCTCAATCTATTCAACGTTGGTAGACGTGGCAAAACGGTCGGGTCAGGTCAATCAGGTCGGGGCCAAAACGGGTCACGGGTCAAAATGGGTCATTTTTTGCGGGTCAATCGGGTCGGGTCAGAAAATTTTGACCCGTTTTGCCATGTCTAAGTGTGTGTAGTAACGTTTAAGTTCAGCTTTGCTTAGGCCTATGAGCTTTTAAAGGATAAACTCATGTTTGGCCCAATTACACTCCTTTTTAATGGGATGAAGTGGGTTTGATCTGTTCATGGAAACGGTTTCCAAATATTCAATTGTTAGTGCTGTATTGGAGACCTAAGACAAATTTTACCTTCTCTCCAAGTGAGTTTGTAAAGGAGAGAAAGAGTTGATGATTATTTATCAAATAAAAAAATCCATAATCACCAAAAATTCTATAATTACCAATGTGGCAAGTTGTTATTAATAGATAAAAAAGTAATATCGATGATAAATTCAAATAAGAATTAACAAAAACTTGTCAACTCAATTGTTGCAATAGGTGTAGTGCAGTACCTATAACATTAACTTTAAAAAAAAAACCATGATTGAGGGCCATGTTTAGCCCAATTTAAACTCTTTTTTAATTATGAAAAATAATTACACTATTATTGGTGGTCTAGGAAATGAGTTTGATTGATCATTTAGGAAAAAGTATTTTGTAGAAGGGAAATAAAAGAAAAAATGAATAAAAAAATGTGAAATGATAAATTTTCTCTTCAATTTTTACTTTTTGTTAATATACAATAATATAATTCATAGGCATCTCATATTTCCTTATTAACAAGTTGTTGATGCCTAAAGACCCACATAAAAGTCCAATTCTTTGGTGCCTACTATTTATGATGTATTTTATTTAAATTATCGAACATACCCAAGCCAGTATAATCTATAGTATTATTTAACGGGCTTATCCTGATTGGACTGAATTTTTTGGTGGATCAAAAATACCCCTACATCCTAAGTTTAAGCAGAAACAAAAATAAAAGATAATCCAGTAAAAACACATCTCTAACTCTCACCTACAATATTACCTACAAATTAGGACCAATTTCTGTTGGTTTTCAAACTCAACTTCAAATGTATTCTGTCAACAATTTTAAATTTTTTTAAGAGATAAATTTACACAATTTTCTTCTTCTTCTTCTTCTTCCTTTTTTTTGGGCAATTAGATAAGTTTACCTAAAAAAAATTAAGTTTTTTACCTCTTTTTATTAAGTTTTTTTTTTACTGTTACTCAAAAGTTCACATTAACTCCCACGGTCCCACCCATCTTCCATAATTCCATCCAACACAGTAAAACACACACACAACCAAGAAAAAAGACTGATAACTCATGGGTTCTACCCATGAGTATATATGCAGGTTAGTATCATTAGAGTCAACCGTCATGGAACCATGTGTTTATAAGCCAATTTTCTAACATTTGGGTGTCGTAACTCATGGGTTTTACCCATGAGTTTGTAATAGTTTTTAAATAAATATAAGGGTTTTTACTGATGTATGGCTATATTAGTAAACCATTTTCAGAAACTTTTAATGAAAAAAAGGAAAAAAATGACTAACTTTTTTAATAAAACCAGCAATCAGTAGGTCAAATACTAGTGCAATAACCAATTGGCTATGCTCCTTTGTTGTTTCGTTCCTGGCTTTAATATTTTATTTATTTACAATTTAGATTATATTTTTCCAATTTATTATATTACCCCCTCTCAATCTATTATTATTTGATAATTTTATTAGAGGTTGAAGATTTATGCTTTTTACATGTGAACATACAAGTTATTAATTGATGTTGAAAATGATTTTATTTTAGATAATGTAAGGATGCAATTTGAGTCCTAAACCCAACAGTTAAAAGGATATAAGCCCAAAGAACCCAATACAATGAATTTATAGAGAGTGGGTTGAAAAACTAGGCTTTAATGAGTTGGGTAATGATTATAGTAGATCTAAATGACAATAAAGTAAAAATAAACTGATCTTATCTAAAGAAAATCGTCCTCGACACAGTCTGAGAAGATCAGTTCTGGTATATGATTCTTGAAATTGATCACAAGTACAGTTCTTATTGCTACAGTATTTCTCTCTCAATTCTCCGATCCCCTTCTCTCAGGGCTTCCCTCCTATTTTATACCCTCTTCCTCCTTTCATCTTTGCCTTTCACGTGTAGATTAGGTTGTTGGTGTTGATCCTTGTCACATCAGCATCTTCCTAAAGTCTTTGGGGAGTAGCTGTAAGGCTAAAAACTACTATTCAGGTATCACTTCCTCATTAATGCGGCTAGAAAGTTAGCTGCAGAGCATTCAATGCGGTGGTAGCAACTTTCCCTTAGATATTTCATAGCCTCCCTCTATCCTATTCTTTCCTGATACTTATCATCACCAGTGGAATTGTTCGAAACGTTGCTCTTGATGGCAGACCGCACCTTTTGACCTTGGCTTTGCTCAGCCAAGGAAGCATTCCTCCTCGGACCGCCCTCTTGGACAATCATGATCAAACCTCACCTCCTAACTCACTAACAAGGATTCTTATGACAGTGTTTACCCGTCCTCGGACTACTTAATGTCCTCGGATTGGGCTCCCGGCCCAATATATACATAGATACATACCACTGGGCTTATCACCCCTACAATAGCCCCTCGAAATTCTCCTTTTCGGCTCCTTGGAAAGAAATGAGGATTTTAATGTCACTACAATTATCCCGCCCTTATTACACATCATTTCATTTTGTGCAGGTACTTTTTTAACTGCCCGACGTGTGCTCCTGACGCTTCGGCATTCGAGACGCACCTTCATTAAATTTCTGCGGCTCTATATCCCCCGCGTTCTACAATGAGATACGGATCCTACGGTTGGGATTTTTATTGGAACCTGGGCGGGAATTTTCCCGCTTACTCACCTTTTTGATATAAATAGTGCCCATACACTTCCTTCACTTCACTTTTGCATTTCATTTGCTGAACCTTTGCATTCTTACACTGAACCTTTGCATTCATAAATATCAAGAGCTAGTCCGGGGAGAAATTATTTCTTTGCGTAAGTCTTTTTAACCTTTTCTGTTTACTTTTTCTTCTACTTTTCTTTATAAAGAGTCCTCTTCTCCTCGGCCCTCTTAATTTCCTTTCACATCTTTCTCTCCTTCATCTATCTCTGACAAAATGGGTAGATTTGCTCATCTGGTAGACTCCCCAGAGAATATAGAGAGTTTTAAAGCTCGATATGGAATCCCACAGGGGGTTTCCATTAGATACATTAGATATTGTAAACAAGGGGATTGGTTTGCTGAAAGGCAAGAGGGAGAAGTGGTAATCCCGATGATTGCCTTCATAGAAGGGGGAATGAGAATTCTCATGGGTAGAGTCATTGGGATTATTTGATAGCTCATAGATTAGCCCCCACATAGTTTGCCCCCAATATGTTTAGAATCCTAGGTAGTGTTAACGCCCTTAACGAAAAGATGGGTGTGAACCTCACCCACCACAACGTTAATTGGGTCTACAACCGCCACAAACTAACGGGGCAGGGATATTATCTAAAAACTAGAGAACCTGTTAGGCTCATATCATGTCTACCCGAGTCTAATAAGGGCATGAACAAAGATTTCTTCATCATTTCGGGAGAGTGGCACACTGGGCTTCATTGTCTGACTAGAGAAGGGACACCAGATGGGGTATTATGGGTTTAGGTTTACTGTTCTTAGTAATACAACCCCCTTTTAATTGGCATATCTCACACTTGTCATTACTGTTTTTCCCTATTTGTACTTACAAATCTAATTTTCTTTGATTGTTGTTGCCTTTCTCTCTTTGTTTTCTTAATAGCATTTCTTTGTCTTTGTTGGTTTTGCAGATCCACGCGTTACCATCCCAAACATAAATCTTGTTAACGAGGTAGATTTAGACAAAGTACTCAAGGCTGAGGTCTTTGTCCACAGTGACGGGTAGTTAAGGGTAGCTCACCTCATCCTCGGCTACGACCTAATCTCCTTTAGCTTCCAAGCACCTAAATGTGTGATCAAGGCGAGGGACCCACGTCTACATCAAATCAACGTAGCAGTCCCCAGCTTCCTCATACCCGGTCCTATTCCAGATGGTATACTGCAAGTAGAGTTACCCTCCCGGTTTGCCACCAAGGCAAAAGCAACTCCCTCTCAACCAATAATCAAAGAAGAGGAAGGAGAAGAAATAGTAGACGTTTCAGACTCAGAGGACGACTACGAGGTCTTCAATCAGCCCCAGTCCCCGAAAATCCGAATCGGTGATCTCGACCATCTCCTCCCAGCCCCAGTTTTCCACGACCATGAAGCCATTGGCATTTCAGACACTATGGGGATCCAATGTAAATCAAGATTAAGTCTCCAAGAACTATAGAGTCCCAAGCTGGTGGAAACGCGCCGGTAAGGGCAACCCAAACCAAGCTTCCCACTCTTCCACCCCCCCACCCCCTCCGACTTGAGCCCACCGACCATAAGAGAAAAAGGGAGTAAAAGGGCAAGGAGGTGGTGGAAACAGGAAAAGGTCACCCCTCCCAGGAGGATGAGCCCCAAAAAGGGGCCAAACAAGCCAGAGTGGGGCAGATGGTGGCGGACAAGAGACATAACTCTCAAGTTGGACCTCCGGCTTGGAACCCTGCTCTCATAATAGACGGAGCCCCCCTGCCTGCTGAAGCGTCTATCAGGGAGTTCCAGTAGGGGCAGGCTGGCTATGTTGTTGATGTAGTGGAACAGGCGCTGCTACTCCCTGACGACATGGCCGACCTCAGGTCAATAAGGAAACATGAAGTGTTCCTCAGCCTAAAAAGGGATCTCACAATGGTAAGTCCTTCAACCAACTCTTTTTTTTATTATTATTACTCTTTCTTCTTTTTCTTTTTCTTTTTCTTTTTTCTTTTACTATGTTTCTTCCCTCCGCAGGCAATTCAAGCCACATTCAAAGCTGAGGAGATGGTAAACTACTCCCACCTGCAGATGAAAGAAGAAGAAGGGAGGTGCATTATGGCCTTGGAAACCTTTAATGTAGCCGACAAAAGGATAAACAAGCTGAAAAACAAACTGACCGAGGCAAAAAGGGAAAAGAAGAGTGTTGAAGCCACCTTGGAAGGGGCTGAAAGGCAGGCTGAGGGTCAACGGAGGCAACTTCGCCAGACCGAAGACCAGCTGGCCACTGCCAAGAAGCAAATTGCGGCCTTAAAAAAGAAATTGGAAGAGGCCGAAAAGGCCAAGGACTAGACCAAGCAGGACGGCTATAACGTAGGGGTGGCAGAGACCGAAGAGACCCTTAGGGCTGAGGTTTCGGAGGTATGTAAAAACTACTACCTCTAAGTATGGAATGAGGCCTTTAACCATGCTAGGGTTAAGGCCTCTTCTACACTTAGGAGGGCAGAGAGTGTATACTACCCTCCTACCATTCGTGCACTAGCCTCTACCAGCTCCAAGGCAGACACCCCTTCCGTTGTGGCAAAGCTTGAGAAGGACAGCCCGGATAAGGTCCCTCTTTCTTCTAGTAGCCCTTCAAAAGAGGCCGAGCAGCTTGGGGTTGCTAAAAAAGAGGCAGACAGGACCAAGAGAGTGGCCCCTGATACCCCCAAGCCCCCAACTGTTCCTCAGGATCCCCTTAAAGAGAACGAGTTACCTCCCAGGATGGAGATTGTTCTTGTAACTCTTCCAGTGCCTGCTAAAGGTGGCCTTAAGGGTAAAGACCAAGGATCCTCGTAAGCAGCACTCTCCCAATCTACCAAAACCCCACCAAAGGATAAGATTGTAATAAAGAAGAAGTAGTTTAAAGTAGCTTTCTTTTTTCCATTTTCTTTTTTAACTGTTGTTTTTATTTTCAAAGTTTGTAATTAAGTTACCTTTTTGTAACTAATCTACCTTTTTCTAAGGCTTTAATTAATGAAAATTATGAACATTTCCTTTATTCTTGTGATATTCATATAAGTCTTGATATGACTTCTATCTTATTTAGCACTTAACCAATATGGAAAATAAGACACAATTTCACTTAGCTATATGTGTAAATGATAATGTGTTTGAAATCTATAAAGAATATATCCTTTACTCCAAAAACATATACAATTATAGAGTATCCATACATGTTTGACTCCACTTAATCCCCCACTTATTAGTAGATCTAAGGAACTAGGGGGACAATCAATTCTCAGATAGTTAATAGATATACTTGATATACTTACAAATGCTTTAAGTGATACCCTTGAATGTCTATTTACTCAAGTAACTATCATGAAGGTCTCTACCATTTAGCACAGTTGGTTCTATTTGATACTTAAACGAATAATAGAAAGTAGCACGTGGTCCGAGGAGCCCCACATAACTAAGATTCTGTTTAATACTTAGGAAAATAATAGGACGTATTAATTTACCTAAAGTATGTGGTCCAAAGAGCCCCACATAACTAAGATTCTGTTTAATACTTAGGAAAATAATAGGAAATATTAATTTACTTAAAGTATGTTGTCCGAGGAGCCCCACATAACTAAGGCTCTGTTTAATACTTAGGAAAATAATATGAAGTATTAATTTACCCAAAGTATGTTGTCCGAGGAACCCCACATAACTAAGGTTCTGTTTAACACATTTACCTAAAACATGTGGTCAGAGGAACTAGGCAAGGTTAAAGTTCTGTTTAACACTTAGAAAGATGTCAGGAAGTATTAATTTATCCAAAGCATGTGGTCCGAGGAGCCAGACATAACTAAGGTTTTGTTTAATATTTAGAAAAATGATTGAAAGTATCAATTTACCTAAAGTATATGGTCTGAGGAACCAGATATGACCAAGGTTCTGTTTAATATTCAAATAATTTATAAGAAGTATGATGCATAATGTAATAAATGAAAATATGGCAGAGAAAACTTTCATTAATAATAATAATACCTTCTCAGGTTGTTTACATTCTAGGGGCGCAGTACAACATTTTCATCTAGATCTTCAAGATAATATGCACCTATTATAGCCACCGAGGTGATGCGATATGATCCTTCCTAGTTGGGCCTTAACTTTCCCCATGCTGGATTCTTTGCAATGCCCAAAACCTTTCTTAAAACCAAGTCTTCAAGCACTAGCAGTCTTAGCCTTACATTTGAATCATACCCTTACTTGAGCTTGTGTTGATAGTACGCTAGTTGAACCATAGTATTTTCTCTTCGCTCTTCAATTAACTCTAAACTCTTTCTTAACAGCCCATCATTATTGCTCGAAGTGAAAGAACTCATTCTGAGTGTTGAGAATCTAGTCTCCAGAGGAATAACAGCCTCAGCTTCATAAGTCATTGAAAAGGGTGTCTTCCCTATGGACTTACGAAGTGTGGTCTGACATGTCCAAAGGACATGTGACAACTCTTCCACCCATTTTCCTTTTGTATCATCCATTCTCTTCTTGAGTCCATTCACTATAACTATTGACAGCCTTGGCCTGTCCATTCCCCTGTGGATAAGTCGGGGTGGAATACCTATTTGTAATTCCCAAGTTACAACAGTACCTCCTGAAGGCTTTGCTATCAAACTAAAAACCATTGTCTGAGATGAAGGTATAGGGGATCCCAAATCGAATGACAATGTTTTTCCACACAAATTTTTTTGGCATCCACATCCCTAATGTTTGCCAATGGTTCAGCTTTAACTTACTTGGTGAAGTAATCTGTGCCGACCAGCAGCCATCTCCTATTTGCCTTAGGGAAAGGTCCTACAATATCCAAGCCCCACTAAGTAAAAGGCCAAGGGCTGGACAGAGGATTAAGGATACCCCCTAGTTGATGAATGTTTGGGGCAAATTTTTGGCACTGGTCACACTTCTTCACATATTCTTGTGCTTCCTTCTGTATGTTCGGCCACCAATATCCCTGAGTAAGGGCTCTGTGAGACAAGGATCTGCCTCCTGTGTGACTTCCTCAAATCCTTTCATGTAACTCCTCCAGAAGTATCTTTGATACCTTAAGGTGTATACATAGTAAATATGGCCCGAAAAAAGAGTGCTTGTGTAACTTTTGGTCCTAGGACAACCAAAATCGAGGAGCCTTTCTTCGTACCTTGTCAGCCTCAGACTTCCCTTTGGGCAAGATATCCTCCTTAAGGAATGGCACAATAGAGTCCATATAGCTAGGTCCCACTCTAATTTGATGAATATAGACCACCTTTTTCTTTATCTCAGTAGGTTTACACAAGTCTTCAACAAGGATAACCCAAAGTAAGCTCTGTGCCGAGGAGGTTGCAAAAGTAGCCAAAGAATCAGCATGGGTGTTTCCGCTTCTAGAGATGTGCAGTAAGTTGAAAGACTTAAACCCTGATTGTAAGTGTCTGACCTGATTTAAAAGTATTCTTGCATTCTCACGACCCTAGCCTCCAACTTTACCTGAACCTAGCCTACAACCAGCCTTAAATCTGAGAATATTTCAACTGCTTTTCCTCCCATTTTCTGAACCATAGTCATTCCTACCAATAGAGCCTGATACTCAGCCTCATTTTTTGTGGTCGAGAAGCCTAATCTTAAGGATTTCTCTACAGTGATCTTTTCAGGAAATATCAGGACTAATCCCATTTTAGATCCCCTTTAATTCGCTACACCATCAACATATACCCTCCAAGATAAAGGTTCTTGCATGGAGACCATGCCAACTAACTTTTTATCCATGCCCTGCTTCTTTACCTCTTCTTCTAATGGGGATTCAGCAAACTCGGCCACCAAATCTATGAGGACCTAGCCCTTAATAGAGGTGTGAGTCACATACTTTATGTTAGGTTCTAAATGTTTAGAACAATTGGCAAATCGTGAACACAAACTTGTCTAGATATGGATCTTAGAGTCTATAGGTATTATTAGACAATGCTCAAGGTGATTCAAGTCAAGATTCAAGAACATACAAGCTGTAGGAAGAAGATTTCATAATCTGTCTGGTTCGATCGATCGAAAGACAGGCTCGATCGATCGAAAGTCGTATCTGCAGAATTTTAATTAAACCCAAACAGCAATTCAAGCCCATTAAGGATTAGGGTTTCTAATCTATTTCTCCCAGTATATAAAGGAAACCTTAAGCATGTTTTTATGTGGCTTTTCAGAGAGAAAAGAGTGTGCCTTTTTTGTATTTAGGGTTTTATTCCTAAAAAGCTCTCTTATGTCTTCTACCGGCGCTATTCCTTGAAGAATCTCAAGATCCGGTATTGTAGAAGTTGTTGTCTTCTCTTGTCATCAAAGATGTTGATGATCTAAACTTTCAAGGGTGGTCTTGGAGTCACAAACAGGAGAATTTGTGTTGCTAAACCTTTGAGTGGGATCTCAAAGTCACAAACGGGGGTGTTTGTGTTTTGCAAAGGCCAAAGAAAGAAGGAGTCTGTGGATTCGGAGCTTGCACGTGGTCGTGTCAGTAAGTTCTACTGGTTGGTAGCAATAAGAAATCGAGCGTGGGGGCTTGTAAGTCTTATTGTATGAACTTCGATTCTTTCTAGTGGATTTGCCTTTTACCTTGAGGATAGCTAGGTTAAATCCTCCCTAGGTTTTTTACCGATTTGGTTTTCCTGGGTGATCATATCATTGTTTTATTTATTTTCCGCTGTTATGCATGATATGATTGTTTGATTGTGATAACCTAGACTTGGAATTTGGACTAAGTAACAACTTGGCTAATTAACTAGGTTAATCCAATTGTGTTTTAAGGGGTCTAAAAACAATCACTTGATATCAAAAGGCCCTAGGATCGTACCCCATTTGGAAATCCTCCCTGTAAAATTAACACTCAGAAATAGTGATCGAAGCGGAAGCTGGGTTAAAACAACAACTGTATGGGATTGGAAGTAGTGAGGGAGTTTACGTATAGCTTATACTATTGCCAGAATGGCCTTCTCAAATGGTAGATAACAAACTTCTGTTTCATGCAACGATTTGCTTACATAGTAAATTGGCCTCTGCACACCATCGTCAATTCATATCAGCACCAAGCTTACAGCATGGGAAGCCACAGTAATGTAAGCAAATAAGACCTCGTCCACCTCAAGCCTGGACATGACAAGTGGCCGAGAAAGGTATTCCTTAAGCTGCTAGAAGGCTAAGACACACTCCTTGATCCATTCAAATCCCTTCCACTTATTCAACAGTTGGAAGAAGGGTCTGTATCTGTCCACTGACCTAGAAATAAACCGGTTCAAGGCAGTAGTCATTCTAGTTAGCTTCTGGACTTCTTTAGGATTCCAAGGTGGTTGTAGACTATTGATTGCTTTAACCTGATCAGGGTTAACCTTAATTCCACGATGAGTGACCATATAACCCAAAAATTTGCCTAATCCCAAACCAAAGGAGCACTTGGAAGCATTAAGGCGCAGTTTGTGTTTCCTCAGTATTTCAAAAATATCCCCGAGGTCTTCCACATGCTCGAACACCACCTTACTCTTCACTACCATATCATCTATATAGACCTCAATATTCTTGCCCAATTGTGACTCAAACATCTTAGTTATCATCCTTTAATAGGTAGACCCTACATTCTTCAAACCAAAAGGTATCACCTTGTAGTGGTAATTTCTAGTAGGAGTGACAAAAGTTATCTTCTCCTGATCACCTAGGGCCAGTGGTATTTGATGGTATCCTTGGAAGACATCCAAAAAGCTTATCCGAGGATGGCCTATAGTTGTATCCATTAGCTAGTCTATCTGTGATATAGGGAAAAGGTCTTTTGGACAGGCCTTATTTAAATCTGTGAAGTTCACACACACTTGCCACTTCCCATTTTTCTTTTTCACCACCACAATATTGGCTGGTCACTTAGGGTAAAACACCTCTTTAATAGCCCCAACCTGCTTAAGTTTTATCACTTCGTCTTTGATAGCATCCAAATGGTCTTTAGATGAATGCTGAAGTGGTTGCTTTTTGGGGGTGATAGATGGATTGGCATTCAAATAATGACAGATGAAGTTTGGGTCCACCTTAGGAGCTTCGTAAGCACTCCATGCGAACATGTCAATATTCCTCCTCTTCCTTCTCCTTAGGAGGTAGCTGAGCTCCGACCTGAAAAAACTTTTCTAAATCATCATCTATAACAATCTTCTCTAAATCCTCACACTTCGCCCCTTCGGCTGTCTCATCCACGAGTAACATCGGAGTCCTTGATTACTATAAACCCCTATCAGTTAATATCGAGGACTCGGTTTCAGGCTGATGCACAATTGCAACCATCAAGCACTGCCTAGCCACGAACTGGCTCCCAACCAATTCTTTAATTTGATCCCTGAATGGATACTTCACTTTTAAGTGGAGGATGGAAGAAATAGCCCCCAAGGCATAAAGCCAAGGTCGTGCTACAATGTCTATGTAGGGAGAATAAACATCCATCACAATAAAATCCACATTCACCACATCTGAACCTGCCTACACGGGTAGTCTAATCTGACCCTTTAGAATAACAACTTTCCCATAAAAGCCCAATAGAGGTGAATCATAACTTGTCAAATCCTCCGGTTTAAAGTTTAGCCCATTGTACAAATCAGGGTACATAATCTCTGCCCCGCTACCCTAATCCACCAACATCCTCTTCACATCATACCCCCTATCCTGAGGGTGACCACCAGGGCATCATCATGTGGTTGTATGGTTCTAACTTTATCCTCATCCGAGAAGCTCAACGCTGGTCGGGTCTTCATTCTAGCCCTCTTCGACTCATGGTTAGAGTCCTCCACAAGTGGCCGAGCTACAGACATCACTCTGGAAGGATGAGAACCAGTCCTCCCTAGGGTAGTGAGGATTACATTAATTGTGCCCAAAAGGGCTCTCGAAGAAGCATCTCTCCAAGGTTCAATCCTGCCTGGCCATCTTGCCCACTAGGATGATAGAAAAATTGCTTTAACCTCCCCTCTCGGACCAACTACTCTAGTGAGTCCACAAAGTCCTACAATCCTCTGTGGTGTGCCCTTGGTCCTTATGGTATTTGCAATGAAGGTTTTGATTATGCTTCATAGGGTCACCTCCCATCTTATTTGGCCATTTAAAGAATGACTCATTTTTTATTTTCTCCAAAACTTGTTGTATTAGTTCTTGGAACACCGTGTTAACCATTTGAACGGTAGTAGACCTTGATTGTCCAGCAAAGTCTCTCCGGGGCCAGTTGTTGTTGTACCGGTCTGACCTGAAATCCCTCTTCTTCTGAGGGATAACCTTTGTTAGTCCTCCTCGACCCGCTTATACTTGTTAATTTGGTCTATGAGTTGACATATGCTGTTAGCAGGTTTCTCAATCAAAGACTTCCTCAAACCATGCTCGGCAGGTAGGCGGACCTTGAAAGTTCTTATTGCCACATCATCAAAGTCACCATCTATCTCATTAAACATCTCCCAGTATCTGTCTGAGTACGTTTTCAGGGTCTCCCCTTCTCGCATGGTCATAGACAATAGGGAATCTAAAGGATGAGGAACCTTGCTGCACGTAATAAAGTGAGATCCAAACGTTCGGGTGAGTTCCTTAAAGGAATCTATAGAACCTGCCCCCAAGCCATCAAACCATCTCATTGCCACAGGCTCCAGACTGGATGGGAACACCTTGCACATCAAGGCCTCATTCTTGGAATGGACAGCCATTCTCTGGTTGACCATTATACATGGTGAACGATGGCTGAGCAAACCGCTGAGGAAGTTTTCTTCCTTCAATTCTACGTATGAAAGGCGATTTGGAAATTTAGTTTAACGCCTTGCTCATAGCGTCATTTCCCAAGCCTTTGCAAGGTAGGCTCCTATTCTTGCGCTCACGGTGGTAATCCTCATCACATGACAAGGATTCACTGGGGGGAGTTCTTGACCTGAGTTTGTAGCTACCATCCCCTTCATCACCATAAGAAAAATCAGAGTTTGAGGGAGTTCACCTTCGCCGTTTGTGGCATAACTTCCTCTTTAAACAATCAATCTCCAATTGCATGGCTCATGTGTTTTCCTCATGAGACATATGACTCCCACTTTGAGAGTGGCTCCTACTAGTATGGGTGGTATGCACACTAACTTCTCAGTTCCTTCTCTGCTTAAGATTGAGGAAATGATCTTAACATTGGGACCCCATGGATTCCTCGTAGTTTGGACCTGAACCTACCATAATTAACCGTTACACTCACTACAACACAAGCAATTCCCACAGACGACACCAGTTTTAATGACACAATTTGAGTCCTAAACCCAACAGTTAAAAGAATATAGGCCCAAAGAGCCCAATACAATGAATTTATAGAGAGTGGGTTGGAAAACTAGGCTCTAATGAGTTGGGTAACAATTATAGTGGATCCAAATGACAATAAAGTAAAAATAGACATGTCTTATCTAAAGAAAATCGTCCTCGACATAGTCTGAGGAGATCAGTTCTTGTATATAATTCTTGAAGTTGATTACAAGTACAGTTCTTATTGCTATAGTATTTCTCTCTCAATTCTTCAATCCCCTTCTCTTAGGACCTCCCTTCTATTTTATACCATCTTCCTCCTTTCATTTCTATCCTCCACGTGTAGATTAGGTTGTTGGTATTAATCCTTGTCACATCAACACCTTCCTAAAGTCTTTAGGAAGTAGCTGTAAGGCTAAAAACTACTGTTCAGGTATCACTTCCTCATTAATGCGGTCAGAGAGTTAGCTGCAGAGCATTCAATGCGATGGTAGCAACTTTCCTTTAGATATTTCATAGCCTCCCTTTGTCCTGTTCTTTCCTGATACTTATCCTCACCAGTGGAATTGTCCAGAATGTTGCTCTTGATGGCAGACCGCACCTTCTGACCTCAGCTTTGCTCAGCCAAAGAAGCATTCCTCCTTAGACCGCCCTCCTGGACAATCATAATCAGACCTCACCTCCTCACTCACTAACACGGATTCTTATGACAGTGTTTACCTATCCTTGGACTACTTAATGTCCTCGGATTGGGCTTCCAGCCCAATATATACATAGATACATACCACTGGGCTTATCACCCTTACAGATAATTTTTTTTATTTGAAAGATTAGTAAACATAATTTTTTTACACTTGTTTATGCTTTATTATTTTCAAATAACCTTATGAAATTGTGAAAATTCATTTGAAAGTTGTTTAATTTTTTAGACATATTTTTAGTAAAAATTTGTTAATGTTTTAATGTTTTCTATATTAATACCTTCATTTGTATTTTATTATTATTAAATTAATTATGACATTATCACGGTTTAACTTGGGTTGAACCTCAGTCCAACCTTAAAAATCTTGAACCTCTCCCTTTTTGGGTTCATTAAATGGTACGAGTCTGAAAACTATGATAAGAAATTGTACTAATTTAAAAGCTACCCTTACACTAAACCTTTAAAATGTTAAAGAACTTGAATTAACACTATTCCTAACGGTGCATTCACTTCTCCCATTTCCCATCACTTTCTCATCCTCATTTCTCTTTTGAATTCTCATCCATAACATGCACATGGTAGTTACCACTATTTCAAAAACATTTTTTTTATATAAAAAAAAAATGTGTAACACAAGCGAGATTCAAGTATCAAATTTTCTATTTTCTCTACTTATTTGGTTTTTTGGTTTGTCTATTTAACTCTCTTGGATTTGATTTTTCATTTTATTTATCATCAATTGAATTCAATTTAAATTGGTAGTTTCCCTTCGATCTTGATTATGCTCGGTGTAAAAAAAAGTTTTTCTTTTTCTTTTCTTTTGTAGATGGAAATACAAAACCTTTGAAGCAACCCAAGTTTGATAATAAATAGTACAATGAGCGAAAGAGGTAAGTTTTTAATTAATTGAAATTTACGTGAATCTGTGTTTTCAAAGTTTGTAGCTTAATACTACTTAACTCTCCTCGTGTAGGAGCTCTCCCTCTTGTGTAAACGAGCTCTTCCTCCCTAGGGTGTGCCCTAGGGTCTAACACTATCAGCCCCACTGTTTTTCTTTTCCTTTTCCATTATTCTTCACGACTCCATTCATTCCACAACGTTCTTTTAGTAGCGAAGATGGCTGAAGACGTCATTAACGGTATGGGGAATATAAAGTTGACGTCTGACGAGGAGGAAGACATACAGGTTTCCAAAAGAGGGTCTAACGGATGAAATCGATAGTTGTGTGCTAAGTTTGATAGGGAAGTTTCTAACGTGCAAACCCTTTAATCGAAAGGCAGCAATGAATACTCTTCAAAAAGCATGGGGTCTTGATAAAGCGCTGCAGATCACTGAAGTGGGGTCCAACCTTTTTCAATTTAAGTTCCAATCTGAATATGAGTTTGACCGGATTCTTAGGGGTGGGCCGTGGACCTTTGATAACCAACTCTTGATGCTTACTCGTTGGAGGAAAGGAATGAGTGCAAATAATGTAGTCCTAGAGCATGCATCTTTATGGGTGTAGATATGGGGTGTGCCATTTGATATGATGTCTCCAAAGGTGGCAGAAAAGATAGGTAAGAAGATGGGAGAGGTAGAAGATGTGGAGCGACGACGATGGACAGATGCTCAAAACTTTTTTCTGAGAGTTAGAGTTGCTCTACCGATTTCAAAACCTCTTCGTAGGGGGGGATTTTTGAGAGGATCGGATGGGGAACGGCATTGGGTTGATTACAAGTATGAAAGATTACCAGTATTTTGTCATTTTTGTGGCATCCTCGAGCATGACCTCCGGCACTGTCTTGTGCATTTTGAAGCTTCCAGAAAAAATCCTACAGTAGAATACCAGTACGGAGACTGGTTGAAAGCTGCAAATGGCCAAAACAAATCTCCGCCACGCTGGCGCAATGCTACATAGGTCGGAGAATCATTTTTGAAAAAAGAAGTTAATACAGGGGCAGCAGGCAGTGGAGTGCAAGCTGATGAGACGGTGGCGGCGAAGGTTTCGCCCCTCAATGATGATCATAATTCCCATTATGGCAAGGACGAAATGAATGGCAAAATCCCACGTATTCAGGAGGATATTTCGTCGGAATCATTAATAAAAGATTCTGAGCCGTTACAAGAGCCAGGTGGAGCGTCAGTTTCATGTTCAAACAAGGTGTCTAGTAACGGGCCGAAGACAAATAACATGGAATTGGGCCAGGCCCAGACAAAGCCCAACAGTACAAAAAAGACTTGGACAAGAATTACTAGAATGGAAGTTGGGCCTGTAGAGAAGAGCTTGAACACTCAGTTATCTAAGTTGGGTAAAAGGCAGCTAGAAAATGCTTTGGAGAAGAATGATGAAACAGAATCTACGTTGTTACACTAGAAGCGTTCTAGAGTAAGTGGTGGAGATGGTTTTTCCGAATCTATATCGGCAGGGGTGGAGGGTCACCCTTGCCGGAAGCCATGAAAATACTAAGTTGGAACTGCCAAGGGCTTGGGAACCCGTGGACAGTTCGAAATCTTCGCAAGATTGTGAAGGAACAAGCTCCCTCAATTTGTTTTCTTATGGAAACCAGATTGGACAAAGAGGGTCTAAACCATCGGTGCAAAGAATTACCGTATAAAATAGATTTGTTGTTAAAAAACCAGGCATGGGGTTGGGCTTGCATTGATGTGGAAGGAAGAAGTTCGTTTGGATATTTTCAAGTTTTCTGAGAACCAAGTTTCAGTGGTGGTGACTGAGAGCGATGGATTTCAATGGGTTTTAACAGGTTTTTACGGGTGGCCGGAGACATATGAACGATATAAATCATGGGCTCTTCTCACTCATATCTCATCCCTTGTGGATAGAGCTTGGATGTGTATCGGCGACTTCAATGAAATGTTAAGTTCGTCGGAAAAGCTAAGTAGGAGACCAACTCCTCCGAAACAAATGGATGCTTTTTGTGAAGCATTGGAGATTTGCAATATGGTTGATCTCGGGTTCGTTGGCTATCCATATACTTGGAACAATCGAAGACCAGGGGCTGCAAATACAAAGGAATGGCTGGACAGAGCGGTGGCAAATGAGCTTTGGAGGACAAAATTTCCTAAAACAACCGTCACGCATATTATCTCATATTCTTCTAACCACCTACCTCTGTTACTTCAAAATCATGAATCACCAAAATGGATTTGGAAGGGGCAACGTGGGTTCAAGTTCGAAGAAGCATGGTTATTATGGGAAGATTGCGAGACGGTAATCAAAGAGGCTTAGGAGATCAGCCAAGTGGGTGAGTCGGCCTTAGAGACTGTCAGGGAGAAAATTAGTGGGTGCGCCTCGGAGTTGAAAGCATGGGGTGCCACAAAAACTCAACCTGGTACGAAGGAGATAAAAAGTTTGCAAAAAAAAAAAAATAGAAGAGCTAAATTGTGCCCCACCATCTCAACAAAATAGAGAAGAGTTTATCAAGGTTAGTAAGGAGTTGGATGATTGGCTCAGAAGACAGGAAATATATTGGGCACAGAGATCATGTGTCAGTTGGATAAAACATGGAGACCAAAATACTAAATTTTTTCACATGAAGGCATCACAGAGAAGGCAAAGAAATCTTATCCAGGGAATAATGGACCCACATGGCAGATGGCTAGAGGATTGTGGAGAAGTGGTAGAAGTAGCAGTAAAATACTTTAATGATATATTCTCTTCGGGCCCCTGTTCCCGAGTGGAAGAATGCTTGGAAGCAGTTCCTCAGAAGGTGACACCTGACATGCAACTCTTTCTGTCCGGAGAGTATAATGCAGATGAAATAAAAGAAGCTCTGTTTCAAATGGGACCCACAAAGGTGCCTAGTCCAGATGGTATGAATGCCCTTTTTTATCAGAAATTTTGGCATATTGTTGGTGATACTGTTGTGGCTGCAGCTCTAGATTTTCTTAATTCTAGTCATATGTTACCTGCTCTTAACCATACTCATATTGTCCTTATTCCAAAAATAAAAAATCCTGTTAAGATGTCTGATTTTAGACCGATTAGCCTATGTAATGTTATTTACAAGATTATTGCAAAAGTGCTGGCTAACAGGTTGAAACAGGTTCTGCCCCAGATAATTGCACCTACTCAGAGTGCTTTTGTTCCAGGGAGATTGATTACAGACAATGTTCTTGTGGCCTATGAAGCTTTACACACGATGCATGGTCGGAAAAAAGGGAAAATAGGGACATTGGCTTTGAAGCTGGATGTGAGCAAAGCCTATAATAGGGTGGAATGGAATTTCTTAAGGCAGATCATGCTTAAATTGGGCTTTCCCGGTGATTGGGTGGAAAGGGTGATGAGCTGTGTTTCCTCTACCTCCTTCTCCATTTTGATTAATGGCAAACCCTTTGGAATGATTAATCCCACTAGAGGACTCCGGCAAGGGGACCTTCTGTCACCTTATTTATTTCTTTTGTGTGCAGAGGGTTTTACTTCTCTTTTGCAGAAAGCAGAGTTAGAGGGCAATATTCACGGAGTCTCTATTTGTAGAAGAGCACCAAAAATCTCCCATCTTCTGTTTGCTGATGATTCACTGTTATTCTGCCAGGCATCAGTAAGAGAGACACAGGAAACCTTGGAGGTATTGAAACTATATGCAGAAGCTTCGGGCCAATGTCTAAATATGGAGAAGTCTTCTATTTATTTCAATACTAATACTTCATCACAAAAAAAAGGGAGTCGATCAAGGCAATGTTAGGGGTGAAGGAAGTGGAAAGATTTGAGACCTATCTAGGTCTGCCAACATTGGTGGGTAGAAGGAAATATCATACCTTTTCTTTCCTTAAGGATAGGGTTTGGAAGAAGCTTCAAGGGTGGAAAGGGAAAACTTTATCAAGAGCAGGCAAGGAAATTTTAATTAAAGCTGTGGCCCAATCGATCCCAACATATACTATGGGGGTATTTCAATTACCTGTTAAGCTATGTGAAGAACTCCAATCTATGTGCGCCCGGTATTGGTGGGGACAAATGGGAAATGAAAGGAAAATTCATTGGTTAAGTTGGGACAAATTATCGAGGCCAAAATCTAAAGGCGGAATGGGATTCAAGGACCTTCGGTATTTTAATCTAGCAATGCTTGCGAAACAAGGCTGGAGATTAATGCAAGATGAAGGGACGCTCCTATTCAAGTGTCTAAAAGCTCGATACTTTCCAAGATGCCATTTTTTGGAGGCTTGTGATTCACCTACCAGCTCCTACACGTGGAAGAGCATCATGGCGGCCAAACCAATACTAAAAAGGGGGTCATGTTGGAGGGTTGGCAATGGGGAGACTATCAGGATTCTCAAGGATGCCTGGCTTCCAAACTCACCTTCAAATTCAATATTGCACCCGGTCCAGAATATTGTGGAAGGGATGAAGGTGGTTGAGTTGATTGACCCTATTTCTAGGTGGTGGGATAGAGATCTTATTATGCGAAGTTTCAATCGAGAAGAGGTTGATGTCATTTTGCGGATACCCCTTAGCCACAGGTACACTTCGGACACTCTGTTTTGGCTTGCTGAAAAATTAGGGGAATATACAGTGAGGACGGGATACCATACAGCTTGTAGGTTGGCAAAAGAGAAGGATTGGGTGGAATGCTCTACGGGTGTTGTGGGAGGAGGTGTGTGGAGAATCCTTTGGAAGCTACAGGTGCCAAATAAAATTAAGATTTTTGGTTGGCGAGCCTGCTGTAATATCTTGCCAACACGTGTAAACCTGTCAAAGAAGCGGATAATACAGGACAACAGATGTGTAGCGTGCAAGATTGAACCTGAAACGGGAGTTCATGCTTTGTGGAATTGTGGACTGGCACAAGACGTTTGGGCAGGTTGTACAACACGTCTACAGAAGTGTCGGGGAGAATATGAGGATATGGTTCAGTTAATGGAAGATCTAATCGTGAGGCTGTCCACTAAAGAGCTTGAACTATTTCTGGTCTAAGCTTGGTTTATTTGGCACCAACGTAATGCTATGATCCATGGGAAGTCAGTCCAGGCTCCTGGAATTTTAAACAAAAGAGCTGAAGATTATGTGCAGGAATATAGGCGAGCTAAAACTCAGTTGTCTTCTTACTCACCCACACCGAGCCCGTGTAGATGGAGTCCTCCACCCTCATCTCGGTTTAAACTGAATTTCGACGCCGCAATCTTTAAGGAGAATGATGCGATGGGTATGGGAGCTATCATTTGTAATGAAAATGGAGAAGTGATGGCTGCATTATCAGCTAAAGGCCCAACAGTATTATGTAGTGAGGAAGCCGAAGTTCTAGCCTGTCGACGCGCTGTCGAGTTTGCTATGGAGTGTGGCTTCTTGGAGATTGTGGTTGAGGGAGATAATCAGATGGTCATGTCGGCGCTTCAGTTGAGGAAGAGGCTTTCGTCTGGGGTTGGTCATATTTTACAGGATGTTCTTTGTCTGCTAAGTGCCTTTAGGTGGTTGCAAGTGCACTGTATTAGATGGGGTGCAAATACAACAACCCATGCTTTAGCTAGGTTTGCCAAGAATGTACCGAATGAACTTATCTGGCTGGAGGAATCCCCTCCTCTAGCAATTGAAGCATTGTATTTTGATTCGATTTCTATTGAATGAAAGCTAAGGACGAGGTCCTCTTCAAAAAAAAAAAAAAAAAAATTTGTAGCTTAATAGATTGGTAATTTGCTTATTTATTTTGAGTGAAAAAGGTTCAAATTTGTTCTCAAAGAGTTTTAATTCTTGGGTTGTTTTTTACTTGAATTTTTATTTATTTATTAATATCTGTTTGGTTACTAAAAAATATAGATAATAATGGATTTTTTAAAAGTGAAAATTCTAGGTCAACATAAACAATTGATTCAATTTAATAAAAGTTTTCTACAGTTCTAAAAAAAAAAATCAAACAAGGAGCCAACACGAGGATTCAAGAGTTAGACCAGTACATTTACAAATTTACTCATAGTTTATAGGACTAAAATCCCTTTCACGTGTTTTTCCTATTTTCCCCCACCCTCCATTTTTCGTTCAAACCTTCACAAAATAAATTTGTTTCTATTTTTTTTATTGCACTATAATACTCGCTCCTCTATTTTTTTTGTAGAATGAGAATCATGGAAAATTAAAGAAAATTTAAAATATATATTATTAGTTAATTGTTGAGGATTTTTTTCCACCAACCAAAATAGTACCATTAGTAACTCAATGTTTAACTTATTTGCAGGTTGATTTTGTAGATTAAGAAGGGTGATTTGGGTTTTACTCCTCCAAATTATAAAAGACCGTCAAACACATCTTTTTCTTTTTCTTCTTTTTGGTTAATTGGGTGATCGAAAAATGGATATAGGTGCTTGAGTAGTAATGCACGTAGTAAGTCCTTCACTTATTATGTAAAGAACTTATACGGTTGAATATCAAAGATTCATATACGGTTGCATCTTTTTATTTTGTGATTCAATAGTCTTTACATCAAAATAAATATGCTCACCCTTATGAATAATGATTACTAGATCAGAAGCTCTTCTATTTTTTTGGGTAAAGCTTAATAATTTGCAATAATTATAATTTGGAATTACTACATTTTCCAATCACAAAAAAAAAAAAAAAAAAAAACCTAGGGGTGTGATGAAAAATTTATTTCGCCCACAAATGCATAATACTCATCACACCCCTACGTTTTTTTTTTTTTTTTTTTTTTTTTTTTTTTTTTTGTGATTGAAAATGTGGTAATCTCAAATTATATAATTGTTGCAAATTATTAACTTTTACCCAAAAAAATAGAAAAACCTCTAAGTATTAATGATGAATTTGGAGTAGTGGGGTACAAAGGGTAAACAATAGGCCTTTTTTGAAAAAAATCTATTATACATCGGGTGCATGTAGCTTATCCATGGACACAAAAGATAGAATTTGCAAGTGGGCTTAGAACATTTGCAAAACCTATGAGTCAATGTGTTGGTCACAAACACATGAAAGAACACCTAATTGATCTGATGTAGATCCTTAAATTTCAGCATAATCACTTTAATGGTTTGTTTGGATGGCATGGATTTGGAATTGAGGGGCCCTAAATACAAATCCTTTGTTTGGGTAAGGAAAAAGAAATGGATTTGGATTTGGCCCAAATCCATCTTGGAATTTAGGGGTCCAAATCCATGGATTTGAAATCCCCTCACAAACCCAAGAATTTAGAAATCCCTCACTCTCACGCTAGCTCTCTCTTCTCAATTCTTCATCAGCTCCAGAAACTCTGTCGCGCTCTCTCTTCCTCGCCCAAGTTTTTCTTCTTTCTCTCTTTCTCATAGTTGCGAGCTGTCAAGCACAGTGAAATTTAGATTTTTTAAATAAATTTTTTCGTAATTATTTTCTTTAGGCATGCATGTATCATTAGATGTGTATTCCATAGACTTCTAGAGTGATAGTATATTTGCTATAGCACCTTCATCACCTATTCGGTAAATAACAATATTAAATGATAGCTAATTTCAAAATTAAGAGCAACTTTAGTTTTTAATTTGTGTGTGGGTTTTTTTTTTTTTTTTTTTGTGGGTTTCGTTTGATTTGCTTGTGCTTTTTTTTTCATAGTATTTTCAATGATTTGTTTTGGGTTTATCTTTATTTTCTATTTCTATTTTGGTTTATGGGTTTGTAATGCAAATTATGTGTTTGATTATACATAAATAGAGCATGTGAATTGTTATATGACTATATTGCAATATATTTTATGTTATCCAAATAAATCAATGATCAGCTTGAAATTAATAATTTTCACCGAGGACAGGATCATGATGTGATTAGTACAGTGGTTCTTGTTATAATTATTTCTTAATAGAATTGCCATTATTTCTTTTGGATTAGTTGTCCAATATTTTCAGTGAGGCTATTCAACTAAGAATTTTTCTTTAATTATTTGAGAACCAAAAAGCTTGGGATCATTTAAATTGAGGACAGAATCATGGTTTAACTAAAATAGAATTGCCTTTGTTTCTTGTGAGATAAAAGCTTTTGCTTCATTTTTTTCAAGACTCATTGAGTTTGTGAGAAAAAAGCTTTTGGTTCATTTTTTTTTTTCCAAGACTAATTGTGTGTGTAAACAGTTCTTGTCGGCTATTTGTTGAATTTTTTCAATGTGGCTGTTCAACTGAGTGTTGGGGAGATAAACACCTTAGGGAGTTTTCTTGAATAATTAATGAGAAATGATATGTCCACAACATTTTTACAATAAATCCTAAGTGGCAGGTTGTTATTGGTTGTTATTGTTGGGGCAAAAAAGTAATCTTAGTGTTAGTTTCAAATTTGAACCAATAACAACTAACCATCTGTGATTTGTTGTAAAAATGTTGTGAACGTAGCATCTCTCATAATTAATATAACATATAGAGACACACTTTAACCTAAAAGGCCTAAGCCCTAATGGATATGTGTTCAATTATGTTATATTAACTACTCATTCTTTTCATCATTATTTAATGTGAAACTTTACTCACACATGTGACCCAACCCTGAGATGGTGCTTTGGTCAGTTGAGAACCCAAAGGATTCATTAAATTGTGATTCTATTGTCTGTATATTTAATTGATACTCAAGCTCTTTAAAAAATGAAAATTCATGTGAAGTTGCTTCTTGGGCATGCTATCTTGCTTAGCTGTATCACACAGGGCCTGGTCTAGTTAAGCATTTTAAAAATGTTTAATAATGAATCTGTGCAAAACAGCAGTCGTAAATTGGCACCAGTGAGATATATATATATATATATATATATATATATAGATATATCTCATAGGTATTGGTGGTATTTATTTCCAGGGGTCATTAAATTGGATTGAGGATGACCTTATACTAGTCAGTGTTTTCATGAGTTAATCATTCACTTGTATCTCAAATCAGAGCTAGAACCCATGTAAGCTTTCTCTTGTAGTGTTTAAGTTTTCATGTCAACTCAATTTATGATTCTTGTTTAGCATGCATGTTTAAGTCTTAGTTAATTGGAATATCAACATTACCTCATGTATTTAAAATTAAAATGTAGAATGATTAAGAAAAATAATAATTAAAAAATATATTTTATTGATCTTAAATCCAAATTCAAATCCAAATTTAGGTATCCAAACAATGAAATTTCAAATGATGAATTTCAAATCCTTCATTGTTTAAAAAGATCCAAACAAAGAATTTCAAAATCAAGGGATTTCAAATCCAAATCCAAATCCAAATCCAAATGTTGCCATCCAAAACACAACCTAAGTGATGAAAGCTTTTTAACCTCATTTAGTGTTGATTGATCAAATCTCTTAAGCTTTTAATTAGCAGGTAAATAGTCATTTTCTCTAAAATGGCACAATAAAATTGGCTCAGCTAACCAGATTACCTGAATTGGTAGCAAACCAAATTATTATATTATCCAAAAAAAAAAAAAAAAAGACAACTGCTCAATGTTGTCATTCTTATAAAAAAATTTCAACCAAAAACTTGAACCCATATTTAGAGGTAGATAATAAACATGTCCTGAACTCATTATAGAGCCTTGACCCAAAGTCATGCATTAATCAGACTTCACTTACCTCACCAATTACACTGATTCTTAAGTCCAAGCTTTTGATTTAAGAAACAACAAAGTCAAAAGATGCTCGTGTGTGTGTGGTAGTGCAAATAGTGTTCTCTCTCTCCTTCACCATTTCCTTCATTTTCCTCATTTTGTTGTATTGCGATCATAATAATAATATTGATAATTTTTTTATTGATATTATCTTGTTGTGAGCTAGCATCCCTAGGCGCCTCTTAGCAATGTACCACTAGGCTCCATCATTGTATTGAAGTGAGTAATGGGCTCGACTCCCTTATTTATAAATAAACCTGGGTCGATTGGTCCAAATTCCCTTAAAGCATGTTATTCCAAAATTGACCCCAACACAAATAAGAAAACAAGAATTTTAGAGGTCATTTGAGAATAGTTTATTTAGCTGAAATTATAAATTTTTTGTTGAAAGTACTGTAGATAAATAAATCTGGGTTGATTGGTCCAAGTTCCCTTAAAGCATGCTATTCCAAAATTGACCCCAACACAAATAAGAAAACAAGAATTTTAGAGTCCATTTGGGAACAGTTTATTTAAATGAAATTACAAACTTTTTACTTAAAGTACTATAGATAAAACTAAAAAGTAATTGAAATAGTATCGTAGGACCCATGAATAGTATCAAAAAGTGTAATATAACTCATAAATAGTAGCAAAAATAAGCTGAATAGTAGTAAAAATAAGTTAAAGAGTAAAATAATCTGGCTTTTTAAGCCAATACCAAACTCAACCTTAATGTTTTTCATTTCATTTTTCCATCCTCCAACCAAATTCTTTTAATGGAAAATCAATATCTCTTCTTTTTGCATTTTATTTTCATCATTTCTATATTTTCATTCATTTTACTCCTCTTCATTGGGCACTAATGGTTTACTATTGTGAACGTCTTCCCTAAAGTCTCCCTAGTTGGAAGCATATCCCAAGAAATCTTACATTAAAACAGTTCAGACTTTCATGGATTTTAGGTTTCCATAATGAGTTCCAACCCTTCCTCACCAAAGGGCTTTCAGAAAATGGTCAACTTTATAAGTTGATTTGTTTAGAAACACACATTTGGAATAACCATCTGCCGATTGAGCTTGATGCAAATGGAGCCACCATCATAAATCACCATTTACAACCACATTAGTTTTTCTATTTTCTAAAACAGGGCAACATTTAAATTAATATAAATAAACTTTATTTCTCCATGTTTGATTTAAAATGGATATAGATTATTTTATGGTTAATATATAGTTTAATTTTTTATTGGTAATTTTCATTAACCTATTGACTTGTTTGTTTATGTACATCTTTTTAAAATCACATTTTTAAAGTACCATTATATATGTGTGTGTGTGTGCATGTGAGTGTGTGTATGTTTGTGCACGCATGTGATTGTGTATAAATCAATTTTCAATGAATAAAAAGAAAATGAATAGAAACCTACAACTTGATAAATGTAATTTAAAATGAGAGAATGAATTATTGGAGATTAAGGGTCTGTTTGGATATAACTTATTTTTGTTGAAACTGAAAACTGAAAATACTATAGCAAAATAATTTTTAAATGGGTGAATAATGCCGTGGGACCCGTGAACAGTACGTGAACAGTGCATAAACAGTGTTTTTTGTCCCCTGCATAGTGCTCACATGTGATGTTACTGTTCACGTGCTGGAAAAAAAAAAAAGGATGGCAGAAAACGCAAATGTGGGTTTGGAAACGCGGATCCAAACCCACACTAAGGCGTGGCTTAGTGGTAAGAAGTCTTTATGACCTATCACATTTGTGAATTCAAGAATTGTGGGTGAGTAGTGGCAAAGACCACTATTGCTCGGGTAGTCCCACACCATGCATAACGGGATTTAAGTAGGCGGAGACAATGACCATACGTGTGAGGTACTTTTTTTCTTTTATCTATCTATACTACTATTTAAGGGGGCTTCCAAGTTGGCTTCCAATCTGTTTAAGTCATGAACTCTAAGTTTTAGATATCTTAAAATATCCCCTCTATGCTCACTTACAGGTTTTCAAAATAAAAGCTTTCAGTTTAAAACCTCCTACTAAACTCAAGTTCTTATTTTTTTACAATTTCCCTATCTCTTATCATTTTTGAAATTTAAACAAATGCACCATATTTTCCTCCTCATCTCTTACCTTTAAAAAAAAAAAAAAATTAATACACTTTTTTTTTTCTTGCTTCTTCTACGTTCTTTTTATTTTGAACAGAAAAATCTCTAGGCAATTGGCAAACTCAAATTCAACACAGATTTTCAAGGCACAAAAATAGATAGATGAATATGATACTAAAACTAGAAGAGAAACGTTATATCCACAACATTTTCACAATAAATTCTAAGTGGTAAGTTGTTACAGGTTGTTATTAGTGGGTCAAAAAAGTCATTTCAGTAGTAGATTCAAATTATAACTAATAACAACTAATCACTTAGCACTTCTCAACCTAAAAATATCTATATGATGGGTTCATAGTAGGAAACTTTTAATAAAAAATTGAAAAAACTGTCAAATCAGTCAATTACTTTTTCATTTTTTTCATAGAAAATTCTCTAAAATAATTTATTAACGTATATCTATAGTCCATCCATGGTTGGAGATTTTAAATGAACTTTTAACATCATACCTAACTTTCATCTTTAAATAATTTTACACAAAGTATTAGATTTCAAAGCGAGGTACCATATCACATTTGAAATTCTCAACCTTACCGTACCATGATATATATGCTCTGTCCTTGACTTAGCATCCAATGCCCAAAGGTAAAGTGGGGTCTATCCTTGTTTGTTTCCCCGCTTTCTTAGTGGATGCTGCACAATCTTCCTCTCACTCAATTCACAAATTCCACACACAGAGAGTCACACTCACAATTCACAAATCAAAAGTCACGTCAAACCAAAGAAAAAACTCCCGCCAACAACGCGTCACGCCACCACTTCTACCGGCAAACACAGCCAGCAACCACTGACACACACCCAAAATAAAATAAAAAACATAACCATCGAACAAAAACAAATCACTAATAATTACGAATATAAATAAACACCTTCATTAAAAACCAACAAGTTCATACATAAATATTTAAGATTAAGATTAAGAAACTCTCTCAGTTCTAGATAGAAATGAAAGTGAAATCGAAGAGATCGAAAACCAATTTAGGTTTACCAATCGTTGTTCTCCTATGTTTACTCTTTCTTCTCGCTGGTTTCTTCGGTTTCATGATTCTCTCTCAGGTTTTTTGTTCTCTCTGCTCTTTCTATTTCTCTGTGTGTAATTGTTTTTGGGGCAGAGCTGAGTTTTGGGTTTTGGCTGTTTTGACAGGATGTGCCTAGGGCTAGGGTTATACCGAGGTTGAGGACGCTTGAATTTGTCGAGGAAGTCAACGAGGATGGTTCGATGCCGCATGGCCGAACTGGAGTAGCTTCTGTTGAATCAATTCCTTTTCAGGTTTGTGATTGCTTTTTATAGGAATCATATTGATTAGAATTTTGATACCAAAGTGATTAATGTTGCCTTGTTTGTTTGTTTGTTTTGTTATATGGGTTTTTGTTTTGGTTGTAGATTTAATGATGGTGGTTGATGATTAAATGAATGGTTTTAATTTGATGTGAGAGGTTTAGTACTATGTTGAGTTTTTGGGATAACAAGGTTGGTGATTCTGATCATGGGGTTTCACTTTTTTGGGAAAGTTACTATTTTGATGGGCATTTTATGCAATTGTGTGATTTTGCATTAATGTATTGATAGTTAGGATTGTAACTGGAGTACCCATTGTAACACAACACGAACCAGTGCGGGGAAATGGTCCCCTTTTTGTTCATTTTTAGTGATAGGCATGCGATTATCGCTTCAAATGTAGTAGTATCTTATAATCAGGTGAAATTGTGTTGACTTTTAAAACCAGTGTATTTGAAATGAACTGTTGATTTTTTAAAAACATGATCCATTTAACATTAGGTGAAAGCCTTGTCCAAAGATTGGGGATTTGGGATTGCTTATCCAAAAAAAAAAAAAAAAGATTATAAGAAGATCCTGTTAGTAAATTGATTTTTAAATCTTTTCCTTCAAACTGGCTGTTTGAAACTTTGTCTCACATTGTTTAACTTTTTGCCAAATTTAAAATAGCAGTCCTAGTGAGGACATGCTGAAATTGGAGACATCCAATAGGAAATTGTTTGATGAAAAGGCTCCTAAGAGCCTTGATAGCAATATTAGTCAGTACAGGCAGCTGAAGAATTGGTCTGGCATATTGTTTATGGGATCAACTCAGTAATTTTTAACTATGCTTCTTGTCTTCCACCTAATTCATTGTTTGTCCTTCTATTCTTGGATGCAGATTTTGAGCTGGAAACCACGAGCTTTATATTTCCCAAATTTTGCAACAGCAGAACAATGCGAAACCATAATTAAAATCGCAAAGGCAAACCTTAAACCCTCACTTTTGGCTTTGCGAAAGGGGGAGACTGCTGAGAGCACTAAGGGTACTAGGACAAGGTATCATTATACATTTCAGATCCTATTATATGTGCTATACATTATAAAATTTTAGATGAATGTGTCGCTACTTCTTTGTTTTCCTAAAACAAATAATCAGATATCAATAATACCTATTTAATATAACAGACCATTGGAAACTAGTAGCTTTTGGGTCATCTCACTGGCCTGGATCCATCCTATATATATTTTCCTACTCAGTCTTTGTTTGTATATAATCTGAATTACATCATTCTAAAGCAACAATTTCAAGTGCATTTGCACCGTAGCCTTACCTGGTTGGTATTGTTGGATTTGTTCCTCCATCTATTAATTTCCTGAAGTTAGCCTGGTTCAATTCTTCCATTTTTCTCCTTTGCATCAATATTTCTGTGTGTATAAATGATTTCTGTGTAGTTTGATTACCTCAATTTGGTTATTTCACCTGCTTGGCAACAGCTCAGGCACATTTATTAGCTCATCAGAAGACAAAACTGGAGTCCTGGCTCTTATTGAGGAAAAAATTTCTCGGGCTACAATGATTCCAAGAAACCATGGAGAGGTATGTTTTATTTTCAATTTCTCTTTCTACTTTATATAAATAATTTGTTTTCCAAGTACTATGGAAGTGCTACTTCCTGTTTTATTGATACATTTGGTGACTTGAGCAGATATTAGTTCTCCTACCTAGATGTTTTATCAGTTAATTTGTATTAGAGCCACCAGGGCGTAATGATATTTAGTGCTATTTTAATTATAACATTCACAGGCACACTCACATGTATTTGCAAGTGCTTTATAACATAGAAGAGATATTGCTTGTAGACAGCCAACTTCTCTCATCTGAGAGGAGGATTCTTTAGCATTATCAGCTTTACTACTGGTAATTCTTATGAGAAAAAAAGGCTTTATTACTAGAAACTCTTTTGGTTATTTGCCTCTCTCAATAGTGCAATAGATTATCAAGGTGCATATTTACACCTTATTAGGAAGCTCTTCTACTGTTTATACATGAAAAAAGACTTAACTATCGAAAACTATATTGTTCTACTGCTGTGGTATATTTGGGAAACTAATAACCCACTTGCTTTCTTGGTGGGTTAGGGTTGGGAATAGTTCGAATTTACGAGTTGGAAGGCCTAAGTTTGTTGATTTATTAGGGATTCAATGGATAAAAATTTCAAGGCAAAAGGAGGCTGATATATATATGTTTTGTTTGGTTAGTAACACACGCATTCAATGCATTTCAAACCTGCACCCTCCACCCATCTTATAGAAGGAGGAAGTACCATTTGAGCCAGAGCTCATTGGCTGATATTGAAGACAGCAAGTGCCAGAATTTTGCACTAAAACAAAAGAAGAGAGAGAATGGTTGAGGCAACAAATACAGTATTTAAGTGGTTTTGAGGGGGTAGCTTGGTGGGAAATGCTGGGAAAATGACATGGTTTAAGGTTTTAAATGGTCTAAAAGAAGGTTTGTGGTTGAGTTAAAGCAAGGAATGGTGAATTGCATTGCTGTCATCAGGACTGTGCACTGCAATTTGAACATCTAAAATTTGGAAGCTTTCTTATTTTGGGTTAGGATGTTCTTGTTGAGGCAGTTGTCCTTGATACCCTATGAAGCACGGGTGCGTTTTGGGACTCGGGTGCGGGTGCGGATGCGGGTGCGGGACTCGGCAATTTTTGAAAAAGGTGGGTGCGGGTGCGGCGGGACTCGGCGATTAAAAAATTATTAAAAATATTTTTATTTATATTTTTAATATATTGCTAAGCACCTTCTCCAAAAAAAAAAATTGCTAAGCATGCTTTTTTATATAATAATAATAGAAAACTCATATAATAATAATAATAATAATAATAAATAGTAACAAGTACACAAAAGTTTTCAACACTTGAATTATTGATAAAAGTCTTAAAATAGATGAGGCTTCCTATAAATAAATAAAGATGTGGCTTAGTTGCTCACGTATTTGGTCAGCCCAAAAACAAAGTAAAAGATATATGTGGCAGGCAATAAAATAAGTGTAGCTTCCCATAAAATAAAATAATAATAAAAATAATAATAATGGGGCTCAGTCACGTGTTTGGTCAGAGGCACACAAAACAAATAAAGCCTAGTTGTTAACAAAGGCGTTTAACCTTTAAAAAAAAAAAAAAAACAAAAACAAGACAAAAACAAAAAGAAAACTTATCAACAAAAAGAAACAGAACAAAACGTACGCTGGGCTCCGGTGAAAAAAAAAGGAAGAAGAAGAAGACGAAGAAGCAAAGAAGAAGAAGAAATAGAAAGGGGTTAAGGCCGGTGAAATTGTGACGGCGATAGCAGCGTGGTATTTTTGGTTTAAGTTTTTTTTTTTTTTTTTTCCTCAACGGTCGATTTTCTTTTTCTGGCCGAAATACACCGATATTCGGCCGATACGATCCGATTTGGCCCGGTTCGGCGCGAATCGGCTCACGTCGGCTCCAAGTTGGAGCATATCGCGAAACGAAAAAAAAAAAAAAAAAACTGGACGCGGTTCGATGCGTGGTCAGCGGCATCCCTCGCGCGTCGCCGCGTCGGGCCACGTCGGACGCGGGTGCGACGGCCAGTTTGCCGCGTCCGTGCATCCCAGTTGATACCTGTCAAGCACCTCAACAAAGACAAATGGTTCTAAGGCAAGTGTCCCACTCAAAGAATTACATTCTATATGAAATCTACTTGACTCAATTTCAGCCGACTTTTACTCAGTTTTAACAAAGGCAATTTTGTCTGTCTGTGTTATTTTGATTTAGTGAATAAGGAAAAATTCTCAGTTTCTTTGACTATTTTGGGTTTGGGGAAAGCCAGGGGTTAGAACCTCAAACATTATTGCAAGCCAAATCCTGGGAGAACCTCATGACCTGTAGTACCCGCTCTTTCCTTTCTCATAACAGATACATCCTCCCCCCCCCCCCCACCCCTCTCTCTCTCTCTCTCTATATATATATATATATATTCTTTTCCAATTTCCCTGTTTGTCATCTCTTATTTTGTTTTGTCAACATCTAGGCCAAGAGTCTGTAATGAAGTACTTCCCTAGTGCCAAAGCAGTTTTGGGGTCCTCATGCCTTGGGAGTGTCTTTCAGCTGACAACATTAAAGTGAAGCCGGCTAGATTGGAAGTTGTATCATCTACGTTTGTCTTGAACTTGAAGGCCTCATCATATATGGACAAAATGAGCCCTGGTTTTTTTTGCCTGGTTGTTTTTCCCCTAGGAGATCAGATATGATTGTAGAGCTTTCATATCTTTTTATTTTTATTTTTTTAAACATGGTTCCATAACCATTATTGCTTCAAGTTGATCCAGATGGTAAAAGAAATGGAAGGACCAAAACTTTTTGTTGATAATTTTGACACAAGACAAGTCAGAAGAGAACCTAAGAGACAACACTTAGGGTTGCTTGGAGTCAGCACCAAGCATAGGAAAACCACTCATAGGAAAACCACTAGAGTCAGCACCTAGAGTTGATAGGTCTAGTATTTGCTCATATATGAGTACTAAACCCTAATCCTAACTGTGATAAGAAACCCAAATGACTTATTACAAAAATACCCTAAACTTTAAATAAAAATACTAATTCACCTAATTAAATACTAGGGACCAATAAAAATACCATTGACATGCAAAAATAAATAAAACTAAATTAAATGGTTCTCTCTTTGAGCCTCCCAGCATCATATTCATAGCAAAATAATTTTGTACCTGAAAGGAATTGAAATGCTTTAATAGTTCTCATGTATAAATTTTATTTTATACTTCTTCTTCCTTTGTGATTTATTAGAACCAAGTGTACCCTATCTCAGTTCTTAAAATTGATAATACTCTTTTCTCATTTCATTGAAATTTTAATTAATTCTTTCATTACAAGTCCATTTGAAATTATTTTGAGTATTAAATTAATTTCATATCTCAATGTTGCAGTCATTCAATGTGTTGCGGTATGAACTTGGGCAGAAGTATGATTCCCATTATGATGCATTCAACCCTTCTGAATATGGCCCACAACAGAGCCAAAGGGTAAACATCTCCTTAATGACACTATTTTTTGTTTGTTCATCTCTTTCTGGATCCTGTATCTTAGTGCATCCGATTGGAAGAACAATCGCAATTATTAATTTATGATTTCTCTTGCTAGGTAACTTGAGTCCATACTTCAATATGTTTGTTTAAAATTTAATATTTTCCTGCTTTTCCCCCTAATAAACAGCCCAGCACCAAAAATTAAAATAAATTAATAAAGAGAAATAAACAAAGTGAAATAGGATTCAATGGTTTATTGTTTTCCTTGAATGACATGTCATTTTCACAGCCTGAGGAAGCTTTTTGCTATGATAGTTGATAATATATATTTATAGAATCATCTGTTGTGTATGTGTTTCCTTTCATCTTCTATTAGCATCTATGTTTTAAATTTATTGGTATTAAATACCATAATTTTCGTAATAAATTTATTCACTTAATCTAGGAAATCATTATTGGAGATATGCAATAGGAAAATTAGTGCTAGCAGACATCATTTTTAACAGCCTCTGCTAGCTAAATCTCATGTAGTCATAGTAGATCTGTCTTATAAAGAAATTAGATTTAAGTTGATGTCCCCAAACAATATTTGGACTAAGGGAAACTCACTAGGATTTCTTTCTTATAAATCTCTTTTTTTTAGTATTTTAGTAGTGGACTTTTCTTCAAGTCATTTGTTCTAATTTTCTTGCCTTGCTTAATGCCAAATGCATCTTATACTAGCCATGTATATTTTATGGATTAGATGCAAGGATTTGTATTTTCAGCAAATTACTTGTAGATCCTTCTTTGGTATGCTTTACATTGAGTAATTAGAATTATATGTGAAATTTATAAAGTGGAAGGCTTTGAGAAAGTGCAGATTGTTTTAGGTTCATTATTTCATCATACTCTACATGTGTTACTTCATTTAAAAAAAAAAAATAATAATAAATAAGTAATGAAATTTTATTGAAGATGAAAAATTCTTCACGTTCATGACACTGCTCATTATTCATGTTGTCATACTCAATTTTGCAGGTCGCTTCCTTCTTGTTGTATTTATCAACTGTAGAAGAAGGTGGAGAAACCATGTTTCCGTTTGAGGTAGATAAGGAAATTCCCTTTTTTTTTTTTTTTTTTGCTTATTCCTTTGTAGAACCAATCATTTTGTTGCAATGTTGACATCGAATTGTGTTGATTGCAGAATAACTCAAATAAGGGGACGGGCTATGATTACAAAAAGTGTATAGGTTTGAAAGTGAAGCCACGGCAAGGGGATGGACTTCTATTTTATTCAGTGTTTCCAAATGGCACAATTGATGGGGTAATTTTTCTTATTTTTATGTTGTACTTGATGCATGTGCATTGTTTCTGTTCTAAAGCCTTGAGTCTTCAATTATTGATCAGAATGAGTCATAAAACTCACATTTGGATCTCCAAAAATTGTTCTCCATATTACATAATCTCTCTCTCTCTCTCTCTCTCTCGTTAAGTAGCAATTACTAGCTCTTGACATTTTCAATTTTCTGCTGGAACTCTCTATCATGTACTTGCTTGCTATAGTGTACTCACTTTGATCAGGCTCGTAGGCCTATGCTTTTTGATTTTTTTAATTGACTTGAGGGAAAGTGCAACCGCTGATTCTCTCCCTTTGGAGTTCATTTCGAAATAGTAGCCATATCAGTCAATTTGGACTTTGCAAATGTAGCTTGATTGTGTTATAGGACTCGAAAATACCATGTTTATTACAGTTTTTCACTTACTCCAACTCAACTAATGAGTTTCCCTCTTTAAACCCATCCCCACCAAACTCAAGCCATGATAGAGTTATCTTCTTCAGGGAAGTTAATCCAAAATGCATTCCTAAGCCCCACTTATAACTGTATGGTAGTATACTTTGTGTGGTACTGTGGTTTTTTTTTTCTTTTAGGATTTATTTCCACACAAGGAAGTTAGAGGGTATTAATGGTTTGTTCAAAATTAAAGAATAATTTGGAGCTAGAATATACTTTTTTATTTTATTTTATTTATTTATTTAGACGTTTAACTTTTGCTGAGATGCTAGAATAGTCATTGCAACACAAAAGGCCTCTTTTTTCTCCTTTTTCTCCCCTTCTTTTGATTGGTAAGATACGAAGCTAAAACAAGCCAAGTCCCTGGAGGGCCTGGACCTTTTTTTAAATTTTTATTTATTATCTCTCGCTCTCTTTGGTGATCAAACAAAGCTTTGAGACCTACCCTCACATTTTGTCTGATCTTTGGTATTGCAGACATCTCTTCATGGAAGCTGTCCAGTGATCAAAGGGGAGAAATGGGTGGCCACAAAGTGGATCAGAGATCAAGAACAAGATGATGACTTTTAATCATCAAGAGGACTAAATATACATCTTTTGGGAACTTTTTTTTTTCTTGTCAAGGGTAACAATACCCATTGCTTATTGATGTACAGTTAATACAACTGTCAAAATGAGGACAAAATGCCTGAGAGAAAGAAGAACACAATGTATGGAATGCCTCATCGTATTTTCTTGGCATTCTACACTTGTACGTGGTTAGGTTCTTTAATCACCGGCGTTGGCAGGGATATTGGTCTCAATGTATTACCATGATTTTTTTTTTCTTCTTGGGAGGCCATAACCATGTGACTATGGAATAAACATATCTTTTCATTTATAGTTTCTCTGGGTTCATGGCAAAATCCTTACTTTAAGAGAGGCAAATAAAAGGGGGAAAAAAAAAAGTAATTCCCAGATATATGTTAAACGAGCCCATATATTACTTTATCTTACCACTTTTTATGGATCAAGCAAGCTCAGGTATATAATTAGGATTTTGGTATTCCCTAAAATCAGTAGTCTTCGTTTCCGAAAAAAGAAACACTTAAAAAAAAAAATTGTTGAGAGAGAAACACACTTTCAAAACACTAAATGAGATAATGTTGAAATAATATCTATATGGCATTGGCAATGTTATACACTAAAAATTTTCTGTATATCTATTCGCCGTGGGACATTGCCAGGTTTCTCCATGCGAGAACCTCATATAGGTTCAAACCCCCTTTCCCTCTCCAACAATGCCGGTAAATTGTTTGTAGTGTCTGAACATTTAAAATAGTCATTATTTATTATTATTCCTTTGTTTTTTTTAGCATCTTTTGTACTACAAGGACACGTATTGGTCTTAGAAATTCCTTCTTATTTTTTAGTTTTTAGAAATTCCTTCTTATTTTTTAGTTTGTCTTCGTATAAGACAACTTTTACCATATATTGTCCTACACACTTCTGTAAGAAAGCAACTAAAAATATAACTTCATATTTTCATAGTTTTCTCTCCGTATTTGAAAAAGCTCCATGAAAATTACATAGCAAATCATTATTAATTCAATAAATAACTTCTTTCAGAGGGGGAAAAACCGAAAAAGGCTTTGTGGTCTAATGGTGTTTCTCTCTTAAGTCAAAGGAGGTTTTGGATTTGACCCGCAATAAATGCAAAGTTCTAAATTTGTGAAAATATGGGCTTCCTAATCAATTTAGTAAGGGTTTGGATACACATTTGCGATTAAAGCTTGCATTTTTTTTTTTTTTTTCCGGTGTGTGAACAGTAACATCTCACAGGTTCACCGTGTAGGAGACAAAATACACTGTTCACGGGTACAATACTATTCATACATTAAAAAATTATTTTACTACAGTGTTTTCAGTTTTCAATTTTCAGTTTCAACAAAAATAAGTTTTATCCAAAAGGACCCTTAAAGAAAGAAAAAAAAAAAAAGCTGAAACTTCTCAAATGCAAAATCATTACTCATTGTTAGTAATAAATATCTTATGTATCAGATATATCATTCTTTTTCATAGTGTGTGGATCCACACAATCGTTTGAAATTCGCACATTATGAAAGAGAAAATGCATATATCTTATGTATTAAAATTGAAACACTTTTTGCAAAGTGATAAGATCACGACATTTTCTTTTCAATAATCAAGGATCTTCTTTAAGGCTTAAATGGTGTAATCCACTCCTAAATTAATTCACAATTAATGTTCCTAGATGTAAGTGGCTCTAATCCATCAACATTATCCAATATGATATTAGAAATTTTATTTCTTTGTATCAAATTAATTTAGGAAGATGTATCTATCTATTGTCCATCAGCTGATAGCCTGATGGTATTTCTTCCTCCTCTTTATTTATCGTCCAACGGTTGATAGTCTGATGGTATTTCTTCCTCCTTCTCTTCCCTCATGACTTGTCCATGTTTTTTCTTTATTTCTTTTTTAAAAGAAAAAAATATTCCTATTTTACCACCAAAAAAGAAAAGGGAATTTATTTTGGGTCCTATCCTACCATTGCGTGATGTGGCAAAATTTAACTGGAAATGTCAGATTTTTTTGAAAATAACATTAAAAGTCAAACTATTTTCTTAGTTAGCATAGTTTTGAAACTATTTGGGTATCTAACAACTCGAGACCAAAAGACTTGATTTTGGAGTTATAAATCGAGTATAACTTACTCGATTTTCAGCTGAGGTGGACACTTGGTCCACGTAGGCACCGAACTCGAGTCAAACGGACTTGAGTTTTGTCAAATAGAAATTGAGTCCTATAGACTGATTTAGTTTTGCTTCGTTTTCCTTCAAGAACTAGACGAACTTTCTTGTTCTTCCAAGCCCCAAAAACCCATGAACAAAACCAAATACAAAACCCAAAACAAATCAAACCCACTCTCCACTCTCCACTCCATTAATAGATACCGGTATTTTAATTTCGGTACCCAACAATTCTAAAATACCACCTACTAACAATGCCAAAGCATACCAGCAAAACCCAAAGATCAAAACGCAAAGATCAACAACCAGAGATCAACAACGAAGAAGAAAGAAGCAACGATGCAAAACCCAGCAAACCAGAGAAGCAATAACGAAGCAACCCAGGTGTCGATTTTGACCAAACCCAGGCGGTGAAAGTTTCAAGCGACAGAAATCGGATTGGACTTAATATGGGTGTGGTTTCTCGCCACCGCTCCAGTGGAGGAGAAGAACATGTTGGAGTGGAGAGTGGAGAGCGGGTTTGATTTGTTTTGGGTTTTGTATTTGGTTTTGTTCATGGGTTTTTGGGGCTTGGAAGTGGAGAGTGGGACGGCATCTAGAGAAAGTAAAAAAAGGAAAGGAAGAACAAGAAAGCCGATCAGTTCTTGACTCGAGTTCTATGTCTACATGGACAATTTCCACGTGAGGTGCAACATGAGGTTGAAATCGAGTTTATTGTCCTCGATTTATAACTCCAAAATCGAGTCTTTTGGTCTCAAGTTGTTAGATACCCAAATAGTTTCAAAATTGTGCTAACTAACAAAATAGTTTGACTTTTATTGTTATTTTTAAAAAATCCGGAAATGCCAACGTGTCCATTCTGATACATGGACGCAGCACGCACGGGATAAGAACTCTGTTCTTAAGTACCGTTGAGTGGTGTGCCCTCTCTCGTAACGGCTACTTTTCATTTTCAAAAACCAAACCAAAACAAAACAAAGCTTCCCATATATTTCATTTCAATTTTGAAGAAACGCATCCCAAAAATCTCTCTCTCTCTCTTCCAAAATTCCAATCATCACTCAAATTCTTCTTCTACAATTCCATCATTCTTTTTCCGTATCGGAAATCAATTTCTTTCTTCGTTTGATTTGAAATCGGAATCTGAGAAAAGGTCCGGCGAGAAACGCATCCATGGATCTCGGGTGCTTGGACTTGGGTTGCATCTCTGTATCAGACAAGAAAGGCGTCGTTGATTCCAAGAACACCAGAGAAGACGATGATATCGACACCGCCGCTTCCATCAACTCCAAGATCGGCAAGGTACTCTCTCTCTCTCTCTCTCTATCTTCTTTCATTTTCAACATTCTTGTTTTCCATTTGCGTTTCTTTGTTTCTTGGATTTCAATGTATTCGGAACCCTAAAATTCTGATTGCCTTTTTGTTTTGATATTATTGAATTTGGGTTTCAATGAATTCAAATCCTAAATTGTGATATTAATATTAGTCGCTTTGAAATTTTTTAGTGAGTTTAAAACTCTCCTGCCAAAACAAAGAGTTTTGGGCTGTGTTGTTGTTTTGCTATATGGGTTTTTTTATGGAATCTAATAAATCTGTTTTCTTTTTGGGGTCCTAAATTGCATCACTGAATTCAAATATTGTTGGTGTTTGTTTCATAATTTTAGTTTGGATATAAGTAAATGTTTTGGTCTTGTTTGGACGCAAATGAATTTCAAGATCCTCAATATGTAAGCACACAAGATAATCTTGAAATTATTAGTGTACTGCCGCAATTATTAGTGTACTGCTTATCATGTCCTGTGTCCACATTATTATAAGCATGCCATGGATTTTGTTAAATCAGTACATTAAAAAGGGTTGATTTTGGAGATTTATGAGGGACCAAATCCAAGTTAAAGATTACTTGAGAATTGTAAATTGGCTTTCAGGATTTATTAGTCGTTTCACTAGTTGTTCCGAGGCTCCTATATATTCCTACCGTGTCACACTTTTAGTTGCAATAACCATTGATTTGGTGCAGTCCCAAGCAAGCTGTGCCGTGTTGGGCCATGAACAAGTTGAAGTTAGTACTTAAAATACTAGTCTTATTGGATGAAAGGACTGATAATCTTGAAAGTTATGGTGCTTCTTATAGTTAGCACATAGCAATGTGAGTGGAGTGCAGTAATAATCTGATAGTGAGTAGTGAGTACCTTTAATTCTCCCTTTAGCATGTTTGATGATTCATATTGGTCATATTTAGGTTAAGTCAAAGAAGACTACTGGGTGTCCATTAAGCAATAAATTTTGGGTGTTGAGAAATGGCCAACCTTTTTATTTAGTCAAAGAAGATTATCAATCTTTCACTTGTGAATGTTATTTGTAATAGGCGAGTTGCTTGTCAATTGTCATATTGCACTCTTAGTGATCCATCTTGTAGTTTTTTTTTTTTTTTTTTTGGTTGATATACTATTCAGTTCTTCCAGGTAGCTTTAGTGGAACCTTAGCAAAAAATTTAAAAAGTAGCTTAGTGGAAAGAGGATTAATGCATAAAATTGATTTATCATTCAGGCTAGTCAATACTAAGTCTTATGATGGCCTTGTGCTAAACTCGCTGTACAAATTGTGTACACATTGTTTATGTTGATAATGCCTTATGCTAAGCTCACTGTACAAATTGTGTGCATATTGTTTATGTTGATAATGCTGGATGATTTTGATGATTTTGACATTTTAAAGTCGAGCCTTTATTGGTTGATGTTATATGCATGCAGATTTTGAAATAGCGAATTGTAGTATCTTAGTTTAAATGATTTTTCTATTTTCTTATATATCTAAACCTTTGTCATTGAGTCTAATTTCTCTCTCTTTTTGGGGTTAACTTATTTCTTTTTTTAAATGGTGCAGAATAAATTGTTGAAAGAGACTGGACAATCAACATCAAATACTCTTAATAGATTTACATCACAAATTAAGAAGCCCCCTCACCGTAAAAGTTCTCCTCTCAACTGGTTCCCGCGCAAAAAAGTGGACTCCTACTTGAAAAGGAAAATTAAAATGCTGCAGGTGGTGCATAAATGATTTTTCTTCTTACAGAGTAGACTTTTCTTAACCAAAATACTAATATATATTCTTATTTCAGGAAGTAGATGGCATGAATTTAACACTTGATGAGACTCTAGGTGATTCTAATCCACATTACTCACGAGTCCTGAGAGAAAAGATGGCAGCAAGAGAAGCTGCACACAAGGCAATGGAGGCTCGAAAAGCTGCTCTGGTAGAAGCATCTTGGTGTCGAATTCTACGAGCATCCAGGTAATCATTACGTCAAAGATTTGTATGGTTTTAATTAATACTGGGCTTTTCATAGTAGATAACCTTTGATTTATCTCTTCAGGATCCAAAGCAAAGAGGCAGAAGCCCAGTTGCTGAAAGCTGAAAAATCTGCTGCTGAAGCTTTTGAAGCAGCCACAGCCATAGGAGTTATCATTTATGACATACCAAATTGCCCTAAGAAGCCTTGTCAAATAGAGACATCCTCTGGCAACGGAGGAGGGTCGACTACTCATAAAGTCACAGCATCTTTTGAAACTGCATTTGAGGTAGAAATAGAAGTAGCTGCAGCAGTCAAAACAGCATTAGTTAGGCTTGCAAACTGTGCTTCTTTTAATAAAGATGAATTCAATGAACTGTTGCGAAAAATCAGTCAGAACCCAGATACAGGTGAAAATACACAGGAATTATCAGAGTTTTCTTCAGAACATGAATCAGAGTCTGGCTCAGAACTTGAAACTGCATCTCAAGATGATGGTTTAAGCTCTCAAGAAATTGACTCTAAGCTACCAGTTCCAGAGATAAAACAGAGGACAAAAAGGAAAAGGCTGTCTTTTGAAAGGTTTAATATGACAAAGCTGGTGGAGATGATGCTTGAGAGGCTTAGATGTTTGCAAGAAGATGAACTTTCTTCGCTTGCCACAATAGTTGCAACTAGTGGTCTAAATGCTGTCTTAGCTGAAGTACAAAACAGCAAGCTGAATGGTCCAGGTTCTGCTGATTATAGCTCTACTGCAGCACTTAATTTTCCACGAAGAATGTCTTCCGCAGGAGCAGGGAACCTTGAGTCTTTCACAGACGGTCATATTAGGAGGAAGCAAGCGGAGTCAGAATTGCCTAGCCTTGACAAGTTTTTGGTTAAGCACGTGACCAAACTCGAAAGAGAGGTGCAGGAAGCAAAAAATAGTAGGAGGAATGAGTCTAGGGAAGGAATTGGCGGGAATTCTGATAGAAGTTCTGATGGGAAGGTCAATTTGGATAATAATGTAACTTCCATTGAGACCATTCCAGACTTGGGGAGTATTCTTTTGAAGCATTCTTCTAAGTTAGAGAAAGAGATTGAGGAGGCAAAAAAGAATTCAGGAGGAGACTTCGGAATGAATAGTAAGAACTTGCACAGTCAAAGAACATCTTCTGAGGCTGTTCCTGATTTGGGAACTATACTAATTAAGCATTCTTCAAAACTTGAAAAGGAAATTGAAGAGACCAAAAGGAATAACGGAAAAACAATTGAGATGAAAGGCAAAAAATTGGGAGGAGTTCCCGAAGTCCCCAGCCTAGATAAATTCCTAGTGAAACATGTCTCAAGGCTTGAAAAAGAGGTCCAAGAAGCAAAGAACAGGAGAAAAAATGAACCAAATAAAGAGGGCAGGGTCAATTATAAGATGGCAAAAGTTGATTCTTCTACAGTCGCACAATTTGATAAAACAGCTTACTCTGATGGAGAAGAGGAAAAAGAAAACATTAACTTAAATGAAATTCCTACAATTTCTAAGATGGAGCAAGAGGAACGTACCGTGGATACAGGTGAGCCTTCATTAGAGATTGGACAAGTGAATTTGAAAGCTGGAGAATCACTCTCAGTTCAATGTAAGAAGAGTGAAACAAAAGAGACGGATAATAGTTTAGACAAGATCTTGGTCAAGCCAGTGCACAGGTTGGAAAGGTATAAAATTCAGGCCTTGTCATCAGGAAGCAATTTTGAAAGTCATTGCCACACAAAGAAACAGCCTGGAAAAAGTACAGATTGTGAGAGCTTGGACAAAGTTTTGGTAAAGCACATCTCCAGATTGGAGAAAGAGAAAATGGCTCTTGGTCTAAAGGAAGAAGTAGTAAAGGTGAGGGGAAGTGAAACAAAAATGCATTCACAGATGAATCAAGAAGGTGGTCTGGACCAAATATTGGTTAAACATAAGTCCAGACTAGAGAGAGAAAAGATGGTTGCTGCTCAACAACCAGATGACCAGATTAGACACTCTGTCACTCGTAGAGAAGCAAGGGATAAAGAGTTGCAAGAGGCATGGGGAGGCTTAAGTTTAGGGAACTCCATGAGGCCCCATCAGTCAAAACTACAACGAGATAAGGTAATTCAATTCCTCCTTTTCTTTCTCAATGAAATGCTTGCAAATCCTTGGAATTATGATTTGCATTAAGACACTGTTATTTACTTTCTAAGGTTCTTTTGGTTCCTCCTTTTATGTAATGGGTTTTTGTTTCATCCATTTTTTGTGTAGGCTGATTGGATTAAGGCTGAGCAAGAAGAAAGAAGCAAAACTATGAAGGACATGTAACTTCTTTTAGTCATTCTCAAATTAGTCAGTGTGTATTGAAATTTGATTTTTTATCTTCAATGATCAAATTTGATTTTTTTTTTTTCTCTTTTCAATTACTGTATTGAAATTGCTGATGAACGTGGGAGAGGGGCTTTCCATGTTCTCGAAATTTCCCTTGTCAATAGTAATTTAATATCCAATGTCATACCAAGCCAATTGTTTAGAGGAGTTTTCTATGGAAATATGAATGGATACTGTTTATTAAAATAAAAAAAATGAATGGATACTGAGTGCAAATTGTCTTGAGAATTCCTAAACAAAAGGTCATAAGTTTAAGAGTAATGATAGTCACATACTCCTTATTACACATTCACTGTACACACTGTCACGTTATTGAACCATGATTTTACAATTTTTACTGAAATCATGTGCATGGAATATGCAATAAGGACTGTGTACCAAATGTTTTTGTAAATTTAAATATATCGGGATTCATTCATAGCACAAAGAGTATCTTTCTTTGAAAGGTGTGATGAAATATCTTCGGGTTTTATTTTTTATTTTTTATTTATTTTTTTAATAATTTGGAGAAGAGATGTAATAGCAGTTTCAAGTTTCAACCTCCAAATAGCATGCCTAAATTGCAGCGCTAATTGCCACTGAGCAAGACTAGAAATAAATTGATGCAACTGAGTGAGACTTAGAAGAGACCTTGAAAAATTGAGCAAGGCTTTGTGAGCAAGGCTTTGTGGGTTCCTGCTTTGGACAGGGCCCAAGCCCAATAGTTTGAGAGGATCTTGGGCCTCCAAAGGATAGTGTAAATAGTTGGTGGACTAGGCTTGACTCGCGGCTTTGTTGGGCCGTTTATGAGTCAATCTGTGCACAAGAAATGCTTTACAACACAAATATACATAAACATATATACATATATATATATATATATATATATATATATATATATATATATTGGTTAAACAAATAACTAAGGAATAGCAAAGGAACTAACAAGAGTGCAAATAGAAGGAACATTAGAGATCCTCAAAATAGAGTGAGATTATATTTTCATTATATCAAATATTTGAATACATTGAGTCCTACTCTGCTGGGATATATTACAAGGTTCAATAAAGTTCAAAAATAACAAATTTAGATAGCTCTTTTGGATTTCCAAGATTTGTGAGGTTTGAATCATTTTGAATCCAAGTGTATCCTCCAATATTTCCGTAGGATCCCTCACGATATCTCACTCTTTCACTGTATTTCAAGCTTACAGCTTTCTTTTGTATCTTTTCTAGTGTATCAAGTGCTTCTTTGCTGAATGCCTTTTGGTTGGAGCTTTAGCCCCTTTTATAATGCCACTTCTAGGGTTTTTTTCCATGCCATTTGATCCAATCTCTTGTGTTCTGGGTACTAGAACTAATGTTATGTTCGTAGCATTGGTGGCTATTTGAGCAATCCTAAATGCTTTTTTCCCAATCAAGGCTTCTCATCCTTTTCCCAAGGTCTTTAAAAAGACATCTTAGAGCTCTGATTGCTTCACACTTTGTCCATTTCCTCTAAATGAGTAAATTCTTCATTGCTAATGATGGAAGGCAGAAAGGCTCCTAGCCACCTTCCTTCTTGGTTCCCCTTTCTTGCTTTGCCTGAGGTACCAAGCTCTTTTATCAGGTGTTGACTCCTAAGCCACCATCTGTTTCCAAAACTTTCTACTAAATTATGGGCGGCTGATGAGACATGACCTCCTTTGTTCCTTGTGCCCATAGGCATGTCTTCTTGAACTGTTCAAATCCCAGCCGGTTTTCCCTGTGTTTCCCGAGGATCCCCTCCCTCTGACTCTGGTGAATCCTAAGTAACCTGGCCCAACTCCTACCTGCCTCTCTGTTGGGCTTCCTTGAGTACCTCTTCTTGCTTAAGCCCATGACCCATGCTTCCCTTGTGTCTCTTTTTTCTTCCTAAGGCCCAATATTTATTCTTTTCTCTCCACGGGCCGAGTTCCTTACTTCTTTATTTTTTTTTTTTTTGAGGGCCAAGCCTTTCTTCTTCATGGGCTGGGCCTCTCTTGCTTTTAAGGGTTTGGTTCCTTATTGCAATTTTGAACCTCAACAGGCGTGAAAGAAATATTTTGAGCCTAGATGAAAGTGAAATTCAGTCCCATTAAACCTTTTCTAACTCCCAAATAATCTAGATGAAAATGAATTTTTGATGATTTTTAGATTTTGATCACAAATATTTGGGCAAAGGTAAAACAGATGTTGATGCCCATGTTCTATTGCCCTCAAGTCGTAAGTAAATTCATATGCTCATTGAGGAAAACACTCATTTGTGTTCAATTAGCATTGAATTCCAATTTGTCTTTTTGTTTCAACAATGACTTTTAGTCTCAATTTCTTTGATTTGAATGACATTGAAGATTATTAAAAAAGAAAATGAGTCATTCGTGCTTGATCAACGATAAGTCATTGGCGTGTCTTAAGTGTCACCAAAAGAAAATTTTGACTTCTTCTCCAAAAAAAAAAAAAAGAAGAAAAATAAAATTTTGACTAAATATCAAAATATGGGGCCCATACATACAAGTGGACTACTTTCTAAAATGTGTAAAATATTCAAAAATAATTTTTGTTTAAAATCATTTTAAGGCTTATTGACAGACTCCTTTCTAAAAACGTGTTAAATATTCAGAGTCACTTTTGCTTATATTAGATGAGTGAATAAAAGTACTCTTAACAACTTCTCTAAGTGATAAAGTAATGTGGATTAAGTTTATAAGCCTAGGTCTTAACTCACCTATGCATTATGGTCATGTTGTTGCTGTACCTACCATCAAAACTCAGACGAATGATACAGCTGTGAACTATGGGGCTCATACTTAGAATAGAATATTGTTTTGAAATGATTTTAGAGCTTTAATAATGATTAAATGCATGTGAAATTGTTTCAGAAATACACAATACTACTTCACTTTCCCTAACAACCGCTACCTTTGCCTCTCCTTAACAATTGTAGACTGAGAGGCTGTTTGGGTGAAAAAAAATGCTTACTCATTACTCCTCACTTATCACTCTATAATTCATCACTTATTATTGAAAATATCCCAACTTCCTAAGGTGGCATGTTTGACACTTTTTTCCAACTCCTGATAACTCAAAATTTTTTACTTTTTTGTGAGACCCAAGGATTGACTTGGTGCAGCTTTTACTTATTATTATTATTATTATTATTGCTTCAACCCCCAATACCCAAACTCACTGAACCCAGACCAAAGCTTCTTATTTTTATTTTATTTATTTTTTCCTTCAACCCCCAATACCTAAACTCATCGAACCCAAATTGAGTTAGGAATTTTGTGGGTATATCGGTGATGAGTTGTGTAAATGCTGATGGGTTTCCTTTGTATGGGTTTGGTGCTTGTAATTTCCTCTTTGATTCATTGACAGTGAAGGTCATGGTGTACTGATGATCTGAACTGATGGAGACTCATTGCCAAAGTTTAGATGGAGAAGTTGGCCAAAACCCCTTCCTCTCTTCAGCTGGAGTTGTAGACCGGGATGAGAGAGAGTAGCTACCAGTGGGTATGGAGAGGCCGGCTTAGGAAGAGAAGAGAAAGAAATTAATGGAAGGGTGTTGAAGAAATTAAAAAAATGGAAAGGGGTTTGGTTTGGTATGAAGAGAGCCATTGGGGGAGTAAAGGCTGGCATTGAAATGACTATACACTGACCGTGGGGCCTATTAGTTGAGTGAAATTACCAAAATGCTAGCATAACTCTATTCCCATAACTTGAAAATACCTAAAACTTATTTCCAGTTTCCATAACTCATTACTCAATTTAGTGAAAATTGAGTGATGAAAACAAAAACTCAGAACAAATCCAAACAAGTGTTTGCTCTGTGGGACCCACTAGTTTTGAGTGATGGGTGACGAAAACTCAGTGATGAGTGATGAAAACACCCAAATCCAAACAGCTTCTGAATGTTTCAAATGATTCTTTTAGTTATTTATTTGTTATTTTGCTATAAAGGGATGATCACTTTGGTATTGAGCAAAGTAAATATATAAATGACAACTTGCTATTATGGGCTTCATATGGAAATATGTACAAATTTGTGTGAATAGAATTAAGGAAAAAGTTAACGGGCATCTTAAGAGCATTGATTTAAGAAATATATTTAGAAACTTTTTATGAGGAAATAAAAATGCAATTAATTTTTTTTATGATTTTTTTTATTTTTATTTTTTTATTTATTTTTTTTTTATATTTCCATGAAAGTGGTGTAAATTTTTTTCTAAAATAGTATATTAACAATTGATCTAAGGGCATTCGTTAACAAGACCCACTAGAATTAATAGTAAAATATCATGCAATTAAAGTTATAAAAATAAATCACTCTACAATAACAAAAATACAATGAGCATGATATCTGATAAATTAAATTAAATTATTAGTAAATTACAAATTAGCATAAATTTTTGCACTTATATTCGGCATGATACATGGTATATATATATATATATATATACTTTTTTTAATGAAAATATATATACTTTTTTTAATGAAACTACATGATATCTTATTATAAATAGATAGCAAATAGTTCAATAGGCATATCCATTCCTACCAAACTTCACTTTTGTAGGAATATAAATTTTATTTTTTCAAAAGGTGAGTATTCACATTCCTAGAAATGTTCACAAGTTGATTGGCCTCGGGTTGCAATTACACCAAAGCCTATCACTCAAACCATAGAGATTGGCTGGATGATGGAGGAAAGTGATGCCAACTTATATTGCTTGAGAAGCTGATTGAAGTATAGTTTTCAATTTAGGTCTGTTTCAAGTTATTAATATTCAATGATGGTAAGAGTTTGAAGAGTTTGAGAGAGTTAACAATGGACAAAGCAAAAGAAATTCAAAATAAAATATGATGGGTAATGACTTATGAAGAGATCAAGAGTCACTTATTGACAATAAATGAAGAAATGGAGAGTGAAAGGAGGGGAAAATACAGTAAATTGTAGAATTTTCATATGAATCGGGTTGGGTTTAGTCAAATTATATTCGTGAAAGTCACGGTTAGATTTTCTTGTCTTTAACTATCAAATTCTTAAAAGAAGAAGAAAAAGAAAAGGAAAAATAGAAAAAAAAAAGATTCTTTATGAGAAAAATTAATAAATACCTTAAAAACATTAGATTAAGATTTTTATATTTTACATAAGAATAATATTAAAAACATTAGTTTAAAATGATAGTTTTTATATTTTACATAAGAATAATATTAAAATTTTTCTAAAATAATTGAGTAATTAATAAATATTTTAAAGATATTAAAATTTTTCTAAAATGTTTGAGTAATTAATATATATTTTAGAGATATTAAAATTTTTCTAAAATATTTGAGTAATTAATAAATATTTTAAAGATACCTGTTAACCGGCTCATTGTTTAAACCAAACGATAAGTTAAATGTGACCCAAGTAGAGGAGTCAACACAACAACCATTATTAGTCGGTTCATAAAATGATAAAACCACAAATTCTTGCCCCTTATTTTCCGTAGAGGAAAATGGACCCCACATTAAACTGAGCTGATATGGCAAGACAGTATTGGGTGGCATTAATAAATTCCAAACAAATAATAATTTTCCTTTCCAATCCATACAGTACTTGAATGGTGAATAAGTAATGTAAAGTCACACCACACTAGGCAGCTGTCTAGTTTGGACTTCCAAATTCCAAGTTCCAAATTCCAACTCCAACTAAACTTTTCCTAGTTTTCCACACGTGAAGGTCCCACCCAACGCGGCAGAGGTTCTTACACTCACACTAACAGGCACGACCAATGCGTGACTTTCCTCTCTCCTTCTAATAAATAAATAAATAAAAATGTTACATTTATCTTTAATAATGTGTTATAAATGGTGGGTTCCAGTTAACTTAATTGATAAAATCTCTGATGGTTAAATAAGAGATATGAGGTTCAATCCATACTATACTAAAAACTGATTGGTGTCTTGATTTGATGATAAAGAAATATCATCAAGAACAGATATCATAAGTTGAAATTCTCTCAAAAAAATAATATGTTATAAGTGATAGGTGGTTACATATTATTATAGGTAAAAAGATAATTTAAATGATAAATTTAAATTAGAGTTTATAATTTATATAAAATTTGTTATAAAATTAGTGTAAAAATGATACGTACGTAAGAATTTTCATTAAAAAAAAATGTTAGGACCTTAATAAAATACACAAACTATCATTTTTTACCACAAAATATGGTATATTTATATTTATATTTCTATTGATCACATCTTGTTACGCGGTAAGTTGGGGTGGGAGGTGGAAAAATAGTTGTGTGCGAAGAACGTTCCCTTCCAATTGGCCTGTCTTCTGTCTCTCTGAAGCACAAAATAAACTCTGAAAGACTGAGAGAAGCACAAAACAAACACTATAATGTGCATTTGACTTGACTGACTCAACCTACAACAACCCCACTTCCACTTCTCTTCTCTTTTTCTCTCCCACACATTTTGTTTCTGTTTTAGGTTGTTTTAGCTACTTTCTTTTAAATACCTGCCTTTTCCTTCTCTCTCTCTCTCTCTCTCTCTCTCTCTCTCTCTGTAATGGCTTCTCTTTCCCTTTTCTCTGTCTTTGTTACTTTTCTTCTCTCTCTCACTCCTGCTTTCTCGACCAACTCTGAAGGTATAATCCCGACCCATTAACTCTTTTCTCTTTAGATTTCCAATTTTTCATATTTTGCTCCATATTGTTCCTGTTTGTTTGTTGAGAAACCCCAGGAAAAAAGAGAAAAAAAGAAAAAGAAAAAAAAACCCTTTTGAAAATATTAACTTTTCTGTCATGAAAATGGAAAGGAAATGAATTGTTCAATTATGTACTCTTTTTTTCAATTTTCTTATTATGGAAAGGAATAAGTTGAGCTTCAAATTTTCTTCACAGTTTGATTTTTATTAACAGTAATTTTTTGAATGGTCTTGTTTTCAGGAAATGCTTTACATGCTTTGAGAAGAAGGCTGTCTGACCCCACCAATGTGTTGCAGAGCTGGGACCCTACTCTGGTTAATCCCTGCACATGGTTTCATGTCACCTGTGACTCCAACAACCATGTGATTCGCTTGTAAGATTCCCTCTTTTAAGTTGATATTGAATCCTACTAATTAGTAACCATTTTTAAGTTTTTGGGTGCTTTGTTTATTTTCCTTCTTGTGAATTTTTTGATTTATTGTTTGGGGTATATTCCTATAATTAATTCTCTTTGCTTTGAATTTCAGGGATTTGGGCAATTCTAATGTGTCTGGGGCTTTAGGTCCAGAGCTTGGCGAGCTCAAGCACCTGCAGTACTTGTATTGCTCTTTTCTTTCAACTTTTACACTAGTTGTTTTAGATTCCACTTTGTGCTATGTTTGGTCACTGAGAAAAACTAGGAAAAATAGGAGAAAATCTGACTTTTGAATCTCATGTATCATATGATTCATATCTTTTTCTTTTTAATATTGTTTGTTCACCTCGCATGATTATGTTTGCTGTAAGGAAACCCAGTTTTAGTTTAGTAAAAACGATGTATAGATTTTAATTCCAAATCTTCCCTAGCTATATATGACTGTTATATGAAGTAATTGGGTGTGAAATTCTTTAATGGGCTGCAGGGAGCTTTATAGGAATGAAATAGGAGGAAAAATCCCAGAGGAGTTGGGGAGTTTGAAAAACCTTGTTAGCATGGATATGTATGAAAACAAATTTGAAGGTGAAATTCCAAAATCTCTTGCCAAATTGAAGTCACTCAGATTTCTGTAAGTATCAGCATCTTTTCATTGACTAGCTGGAAAACTTTAAACTTCCACAATTGACATTTGGAATGAAATTTGTATTTGATATGTTTGAATCGATACAGACGGTTAAACAACAACAAGCTAGCAGGATCAATTCCAAGGGAACTCACCAGCCTCTCTAACCTCAAAGTTTTGTAAGTATGATTCTGAAAAATAAAAAGGAATTTCCTTAAATGTTTTATCTGATTGTATTATAATAAGCTCCGTCTTGAATTCATAATTGTGCAGTGATGTTTCGAACAACAATCTTTGTGGAACAGTCCCAGTTGATGGCCCTTTTGCGACATTCCCAATGGAAAGGTACCTGTTACCTTTCTGTTCTTTAACCCTGTCAAGTGTCAATATATTTACCATTCTATCTATTTCATGGTTTACTAGGACATAAAGAGTGATTTCTTAACTCCATGCCTTTTCTTTTGGGATCTCAAAATACCTCATGGAACAAATTATTGCCAGAAGGAAAGCATGAAAATATGTCAAATTACTGAGTTCCCAAATGACTTCATATGAATGTTTGGTTAGCCATTTGGAAAAGAAATGATTATGATAGAACCAGGTTCTATCAAGTTGATGGTAAATAAAATTTAAGCAGTAGTGGTCAAGGATGACCTGCCTCCTTAACGAAAAGAGAGGACATGATATAATTCTTGTGCTTGATTTTGTTGAATGAAAACATTATAGTAAATGGCCGGTTGTCTCTCCTACTTATACTGAAACAGCTGATGGATAACATTAACAGCATAATCAACCCCTTCCTCTTCTTGTAAACTCAAGTAACTAACCATTCTTCTTTGATAAACTGCATTAATCACATTATTCCTAATGTCTCCTAACTTTAACCATTGCGTGCCTCCCAATCATGAGATCATGTAACATGACCTTGGTTCACAACAAATTATTTACACCATCTCTACATAACAAAGACATTGGAAAATGCATCAGTATCCAAGATATAATTTTGTTTGAACTGATGCTCTTTGGAAAGGCCAAGATGGCCTTTTGCCTGTAGCCCAATATAAACTAGAGGTAGCATGTGCCACCTTCTAGTCTTGTATTATGCATTACTCAAATGGTGACAAAATCATTAAGAGGTGCATAGCTTTGGGTACCATTTTTCATCTCTACTTTCCTGTTGGTGGCGAATTATAAACTTTCCAAAAGATATTTGGACATTTTTTGTCACCCAGTATTCTGTACTTTTGCTCTCATCATGCCCCATGAGTGCAATGTTATATAACCAATAGACTGCTATAAATCCCTAATAATTAAATTACATTTGATATAAGTGAATTTGTTGCTTTGAATTCCTGTAAGCATGTAAATCCAAGGTTATTCTATGCCCTCATTTTTAAGTTTTATCAATTTTACTCATCAAAAGTTCATGCAAGAAATTTATTGGCATAAGCAGTCATCGTCCGGAATCTTTGACACAGTTTCTCTAATATTGGATACACTCTGATCTACTGGGAATGATGCTGTAACTGTATTTGCCCCTTTCTGTTTCAGTTTTGAGAACAACAGACTCAATGGCCCAGAACTGCAAGGACTTGTGCCCTATGACTTTGGATGCTGAAGCAAGCTTGTATTCCCCGACCCTCCTCTAGAGAGTGCAATTCTAGAGCTTACTGTATGATAGAGTGGCACGATAGAGTGCCTAGTTGCTATGTTATGTATTTGACAATGGCACGCTGTTAATGTGTCAGTAATGAGTATTGGAAGAAAGCAAATAAGATGATTGTGCACTTGGAAACTTAATATAACCTTTGCTAAGGAGCATACCCATCCATACTATTATCATATATTTGACAGTGGCACATTGAACATGTGAGTTTTAAGTGAATCAAACGAGCAAAAAGGTGATTATGGGCTCATCGATCCGATCTTTTCTTGCTATGTTTATATAAGAGATTTAGAAAAAGACCTTGACACCCCCCTGAACTTGAAGGTAGAGACCATTACATCTCTTGAACTTTTATTTTGGTTAATTTACTTCCCGAATGTCACAGGTTAATATTTATATACTAACAAAAAATGCACGTGATATACATCATGAAGTTTTAAATAACATATTGAGGCCTTTGAATTGATGAAAAGAAGAAGAGAAATGTAGGTCGAATCTAAAATAATCACAGCGGCATCCCTTCCTCCAATGCCAAGGTTCTTTGACCTGCCGTTGATCTAGCTATCCATGGTCTTGACGGCACCCTTCTTGGTCCCTCCATGTCATTCAACTGTGGACAAGCATGGACATTTTTGAGAGGCGTTGAGTTTGAATGATGGGTTTAGGTAGGCTTGGAGAGGCAATGAGGGAGTGTGAGGAGGCCGTCAAGTTGGATCCTAACTATGTGAGGGCTCACTGGTGTTTGGCGTCTCCCTGTCCTAGGTGGAGCTTGGTTTGCCAAAAAAAAAAACTTATTTTTGCTTCTCTCTCTTATTGACTGTTTTGGTTTGGGTGTCTATTTGTGGAAAGGGAATAATGAATCGTTTATGATAGATTTTTAGATCTAGTTTGTGTGTTGTGGTTGTTGGTTCATTGATTAATGCCTTCGTGATTTAGGGTTCCAGTTTTTTTTTTTTTTTTTTTTTTTTTTTTTTTGAGAAAGAACTTATGAAATTCCATTAACGTAAATGAATTATGTCCAACTGTAAAAACTGAACAATATGGGATGGAACATCCTTCATCCAAACTTGAAAATCTGGTATGCGTAAAGCATATTTGGCTAGATTATGAGTTACAATATTGTCATTTCTCTTAACATGAGAATACAATACTCTTCTAAATTTTTTTCCATACTCTTTCACATCTTCAACCAGCAGACCCCACGGCAGTAAGTTCTGTTCTTGTGCCTTTAACGTATGAATTAAGTTCAACGCATCACCTTCAAGGACAATATTTTGGAAGCCCAACTCGTGTGCGAAGGACAGAGCCTTCAATGCAACCAAAGCTTCCATATCTTTTGCCTTGAACGGTTGATTTAGTTTCTCTGCACAAGACGCCAAAACAGCACCCTCCGAGTCTCGAATCACTACTCCCACACCAGACAGCCTTGAGGATTTGGCATTTGCTCCATCAAAGTTTATTTTAACAATACAGTTTGGTGGTGCCGTCCATCTATTTCCCCCCCTGCCGTTACACCCCACTTGTACCTCTGAAACTTGCAAATCAGCTCGGTATTGCACCAGACTAGTTCGTGCATTTACAGCAACCTGATGTAGCGGGCTGGACTGCAACATTAACCGTGCTCTGTTCCTCTGGTTCCATACTCCCCATGCCGTAATAGCTAGAAGTTCCAGGGATTTACCTTCATCTATCATCCATAGCAGCAGCTCCTTGACAGTGACAAAGCCGACCTCATACCGAAATCCTAACATACTTTGATCTGACCACACCACATCTAGTTCCGGGCATAACCATAATGCGTGAAGCGGGTCCTCCACAACATTTTTACACCTCTCACACGTTGGGTCTTCAAGGATCTTTCTTCGCATCAAAGCTTGTTTGGTTGGCAAAGCATAACGGCAAGCTCTCTAAAGAAATTTTTTTACCTTTGGGGGGGCTCGCATCTCCCAAATTTTCTTCCACAGCACTTCTCACAGATTGGTGGTGTTTGCAGATTTGATTCCAACTCCGCCTCCTATTTAAGAAATCTAGAACCCGACTTACAAGAGTAATTGCTTGTTGGAGAATATGGCCAGTAAAGAGTATCCTCTGCTGCATTACGGCTGAGTGGGATTTTCTTTATTAAGTCTACATCTTCAGTCACAAACAGCCCATCCACCAACTCTTGATTCCACCTTCTTGTGATTGGATCAAAGAGAGTAGCTACTGTATGATCCTCAAAGTTCTCCAAGGGACAAATTGGCAGCTGTGTTGGGTGTTTTCTTGGCAACCAACGTTGCTGCCAAATGTTTATTTTTTCTCCATTACCTATCCTCCATAAAGCCCCTCTTTGAATGATGTCTCTACCTCTAAGAATACTTTTCCAAGCATATGACCCCATCTTAGAGTCGGTAGCCTCCATAATTGTTGAATTTGGGAAGAAACGAGCCTTAAATACTTTGTAAAAAAGTGATGATTTATCAAGCAATAGCCTCCAAGCTTGCTTTGCCAAGAGTGAGTCATTGAACATAGCAAGATCTCGAAAGCCCATACCTCCAATAGTTTACGATTTTGTCATTTCCTCCCATTTAACCCAATGGATTTTTCTTCGATCACCTCTTTGGCCCCACCAAAATTTCTTGATTAGAGACTCAATCTCATTGCACAAACCCAATGGCAATTTGAAACACCCCATAGTGTAGGTAGGGATGGCTTGTATGACTGCCTTTAGGAGTACTTCTCTCCCCTCTTGCGAAAGCAATTTAGCTTCCCACCCTTGAAGCTTCCGCCATACCTTCTCTTTTATGTAATTAAAACTTTCTTTTTTACCTTTTCCAACCAAGGAGGGCAGCCCAAGGTATTTTTCATAGTGCAAGATTTCAAGGACTCCAATGGCCACCTTGATTCCATGCTTCTCCTCCTTTGGTACAGACTTACTAAAGAACAGTGAGGTTTTACTTCTATTCATTTTTTGTCCCGAAGCTTCCTCATACTCCTTAAGTATATTCAAAACCTTCCCACACTCCTCCATTATTGCCCTGCAAAAAATCAAACTATCATCTGTAAAGAGCAGATGCGTTAGTTTTGGACCCCTCCTACAAAGGGAGTATCCATGGATTTCACCTTGTAAATCTACCTTTTTAATTAAGCCATTCAATCCTTTCGTACAAAGAAGAAATAGGAAAGGAGAGAGTGGGTCTCCTTGCCTAATACCCAATGTAGGAAAAATCATCCCACATGGATCACCATTCACCAACACTAAATATGATACAGTTTTCACACAACCCATTACAAGATTTATCCACCTCTCCCTAAAACCCATCTTTTTCATTATCCCCTCTAAATAAGACCACTCCACCCTATCATACGCTTTACTCATATCCAATTTTAATGCCATATACCCATAGTTACCACCCCTAAAGTTTTGTAAGCTGTGTAAGGTTTCAAAGGCCACCAGAATATTGTCAGAAATCAAACGACCTTTAGTGAATGCTGATTGGTGTTCAGTGATAATGGATGGAAGTATTTTTTTAAGGTGATTTGCAAGAACTTTAGAGTAGATTTTGTAAAGGACATTACAAAGACTAATGGGGCGAAACTGGTGGGGAAATTCAGGGGAGTGTAATTTCGGCACAAGAGTAATAAAAGTATGGCTCAGATTGGTTGGTATTGTACCTGAATTTAACCAAGACAGAATGGAAGAGGTGACATCTTGGTTAACCGTGCTCCAAAAATGTTGGTAGAAGAGCGGGGGCATACCATCCGGGTCAGGAGCTTTGAGGGGCGTCATTTGTTTAAGGGCAATGGCAACTTCACTTGCCTCAAACTCACGACACAAGTCACCATTCATCTCCTCATCTATCAGTGGTGGAACACAATCCAAAGCCCCAGTGGATACAATCCCCTCTGAAGTAGTAAATAGAGACTTGAAATAGTTGACCATAACTTCACCAATCTCTTCCTGTCTGGTTCTCCATACTCCTGCCTCATCTCTGATACCCTGCAATGAATTTTTCCGGAATCTCCTAGTAGCACAACAATGGAAATATTTAGAGTTTTTGTCCCCTTCATTAGCCCATAGGATTCTAGACCTTTGAGCCCACATCGTGGCTTCTCTATCCTGCATCACCTCAATCTCTTTTTTAATCTGCCTGACCCTAAAATTATTTCCACTCACCATGGCTACCCTTTCTTCTTTAGCTAGGGATTTTTTCAATCGGTTCAACTCCATCCTAACATTACCAAAAACATTTTTCTCCCATATCCCTAACTCCTTTCCACACTTTTCAACTTTACTCAAAATATTGCTCTCTACACTACCATCACTTCCACTACCCCAAGCCGAAACCACCACTTCCTCACAGCCCGAATTTGAAAGCCACATTTGTTCGAACCTAAAATTTTTTTTCCGGATTGGAGGATTCAAACCCGATAGGGAAATAAATAATGGGATATGATTCGATGAAGTGCAAGACAAGTGGTACATAGGGTTACAGTTGGTTCATGCTTCTATGTTTCTCAACATTTTGGTTTGTCCTTTCGGTTCTGATTTACAAGAAGGCCCATTGGGTTGTTGTGTTTGAACTTGGATAATCAGTTTGGGGTCTTTGACATTTTGGATTTGATGGTTTTCGTGTTATTTATGTTTCTTAACATTTTGGTTTGTCCTTTTGGTTTTGATTTACAAGAAGGGCCATTTGGGTTGTTGTGTTTGAATCTAGATAATCAGTCCAATGTCTTTAAATTTTTGGATTTGATGGTTTCTGTATTTCACTCTTTTATGCTGATGAAGAATAATTTTAAAAGTGCTGTGTTGGAAAAAATAGTTTTGCATTTCATTCCAAAAAAGCAGTGAAAGCAATAAAACAATCTACTCATTCATGAGAAATAATATACAAATTTGAATTTTAAAACAAAAAATAGAAAGAGTATCTTGATGTAGTGCAATTAAAAAAAGAAGGAAATAGATAGTATCTTAAAAAGACCTTTAATCTTTATCCTAATTTCACATGGTGCTCAAAATGTGTGGTCTTTCAATCAGATCTTATGTACACTTTTTTTTTTCTTTATGGAAAAATATGTTTAAAAGATATCAAAAAGAAAATCATTTTCTCTCTCTTTAATATTACGTACGTTTAACTGCCAAATGTTGTTATTTTATTTAATAACTCTTCTTAAATAAACACTGTAAGGTTGAATTTAATCAACCATCTTGTTGGCTTTATTCCGTGCCAAATTTGCTTGATATTTAGCAATTAGTAATCCTGTATTTAGGTGGGAATCATGTAAGGGTAGTGTGTGAGAGAGTGTGAAGAAATGCTCAAGATTGTGCAGTGAAGTAGGGACTTGCGGTTGAATCTCGCGGGTGGCTTATAGCTTGCAAGCCGCTAGAAGATGCACACGAGTGAAGCATGCAGAGAAGCTGAATCGTCATGCCAGTTGTAGCACTACAGAACAAAAAGTCCAGACTGGCCATTTAATTAGCTCGTGGCTTGGACTCGCGACTCAGTTAATTCGCGAGGCCAAGTCGCTAGTCCACTTTGTTATGGAAAAACTGACTATTCGTATTCCTTTCTCACTCCAGTATAAATACCCCTTATACCCATGAAATATTGAGAGCTTCTAGAGAGAATTTTGAGAGAGAAACCCTAGAGAAAAACAAGATTGACTCATCCACAATCTTCACATAGTGACTCTTCAAATTCCTCAACTCTCACCCTCTCCATTGTTACATCCTTGAGAGGTTCTTTAACCAAATCATTTTCTCACCTTACCTATATCTGTGAAAAGGCTTTTTGGTGCTTTGGGAAGCAGTTCGGAAGGAACCAATTCATATTGGTTGATGCTATGGGTTATAGCAGAATCCGGTAAGCTAAAGAAGAAATATGTTCGGCGTAACTTCGTTGGAATAGGAGCTTGGAGGGCTTAGGTACATTGGGTAAATTAGGATTGGAGGGTTTTCTGCTGTTCATGTATCCCAACTACATTTTTTAGTGGATTATTTACTGCTTGGAGGGCGGTGGAGAGGTTTTACGCCGAGAGCTTCGGTTTCCTCTTCGATAACACATCGTTGTGTTGTTCTTGTGTTTGCATCTCTCTTCTCTTAATCTTTGCCATTTAATTTCTGCTGTGGATGTGATTTTATTTGGTTTAGATTGTTTATCAATTCTGTTATATGCTTATGTTCATATTCCGCACATTAATTATTTGATAATAAGCCTAAATTGATAATTTGGAAATTGGGGGTCTAAACGTTCATAGTGTTTTATGCACATATTGAACATTCAAACACTAATTATTTAATTGAGCTTGCCTTTTGGGCTAACTCAATTGGGATTTAGTATGTGGCTTTGGATGGGAACAAATGGACAAATAAGGTTCTAACTCCAAAGGACATCATGCTTTCCATCAACTCTAGACAAACCCAAAGTTACTATTAATTACATAACAAGTATCACTATGGAAATATAATTGCACTTTCAGCCTTATTAATAAATTATATCCAATATAATATCAATTGACCACTCCATGAAACATCCATAATGAACTAAGTTATAATTAATTGTCATATTATAAATCACTATTTTATTCCTTGTGTCCCTAGTTTAATATTTTGGTTATTAATATATTTTATGAAATCTAATTTCATTAAATATAAACTTTAGTAACTTTTGACTAATGTAGTCAGGCCCAGCACCTTGAATAACTAGTTTTCATTAAACTTATCTCAACTAGATATTTCACGTTTCTAGAGATTATGGATTCCATCCTAATAATATGTGTTCTTTCAACATTATGTGTGGTTATCCAAAATACTGAGATTTGGACAGTTAGATTAGATTTTACTTTTGATATCTAAACAACCTACATTTCAGAATATGTGTTCCTTTAACACTATGTGCGGTTATCCAAAATACTGAGATTTGGACAGTTAGATTAGATTTTACTTCTGATATATCAAAACAACCTACATTTTCATGATTAGGTTCATAATTCTCTTAGGAGAGTGTTTTATGTGTGGTATTACTTGCTCTACCCTCCATTAAAAGTTAGCATGACTTTTGAGTGGAGTTTGTGGCTTTCCTTTGTATTTAAACCTCATTTCCTCTCCTTTGTGAGTATGTTTGTTTCTAGATTTATTTATTTTTTATTTTATTATTATTATTTTTTCATTCATTTGAATAAGAAGGTCAGATGGTAAATAGGGTTGGTTTTGCAAGGAGTTTGATGAACTCTTCTAGGGACACACCTTTTGGTATATATTTTGCCATAAAAAGGTTGAGTTCTCTTAAAATTCGGGTATAATGAGTTGAATTTCGCTATAGCTCAAGGTGTCAATGTAATTAAGATCTATACATAAAAGAAAAATTATAAGCAAAAAAGATAATTAAAACAGATGAACAAAGCATAAGACTTCCATTCTTTTTTTTTTTTTTTTTGATAGGACTTCCATTCCACTTTTTGGCTGAAATCCACGTCCCAATTACAACAATAACCTGAGAGACGTAAAATTTTAAAATCCACCCTTTGGATGATTCCAAGTTACAGGTGTTAGATCCACATTTTGTCACAATTTGTTGAGCTAGTTCTATATTTCTCACTCCCAAGGATTTTTTTCACTACAAGGCCATCCAAATATCACGTAGGTACCACATTCTTTGCCTTTTTCTCAATCACCTTAGTGAATTGAATCAAAGCAACAAAATTTCCATACCACATTCTCAACTTTACTAAATTGGATCAAACATACAAAATTCTATTAAGGTTTAGGCCTGATCTCAATGCCTTGAACAATGAGGCCACCCTTCCAGCTACCCCCATTGACCTCTAAAACACTCATTTCTAGCTCCCCATTATCTTTTCCTGATCTATTGAAGAACTTACCCAACTCAATTTCTAACCACCCATCTACTCTCTCCTTGGGATACTTAAGGCCATTCAGCTCCTCATTTTCTTTAGGTTGTGGCTGTGGGGCTTGAAACCCCGGAATTCGGCGAAGGGGGCGATTAAAAACCCCGATTCGCCGTGGTACAATCTGGTATCGTAGCCTCCGCCCTCCATCTGCATCCAAATAGACAGTTTGCTTATGGATTTCACCTCCAACAAGTCCAACTTCGACCTCAATAGGCTGGGATTCAAATCCATAGGATCCTGTAGTTGTCTTGAACACAAGGTAAGCTGCATATAGTGTGGCTGGGGACAACATACAAGTGTTTATCCTGCCACGGATTTCCAGCCAACACACCTTGATAAGCTCCGCCACTTCTGGGAACCTTTTTGATTTTGGCATTGCATGTTAAGTAATGAAATGATGAGCTAGCTAATCATATATAGCACCAGTGCTAATGTTGAGAAATTGCCTTCTTGGTCTTAAAAATTAGACAAAACTAAAATAATGTACTACTTTAAAAGATCATATATAACTTAAAAATACAAATCATTTGTCCCACTTTCGGCACTTTTGGTAATTTACTTTATGCTCCACCAATTATAGTTTGCCATGTGTTTGAATTTTTTTTTTTTTTAAATTTTAGTTATTTTAAAAGGAAAGTCAATCAAATATATGACAAGTTGTGATTGGTTGAGTATAAAGTTGAAAAAAAAAAATTTATAGGGGATTTGTATTCACTCAAGTGTGCGTTTGGGACTAGATTAAAAGTCAACTTTTAGGTTTTTTTTTTATTATTTTTTTTTACTACTATTTGTGAGTCCCACAATAATTGAATTTTTTTTCCCCTTTTAGTAGCTTATTGTTTGCAAGTCCCAAAATTATGCTTTTGTTAAAACATCAATACAATTAACTGATGTAAGTTCCACACTATAATTTTCTAAAAATTTCAAGCACCTTGGGCTTATTGTGGGTCCCACTTTATATATTTATTTATATTTTTTTACCATAGCACTTTAAAGAAAAAAAAATCAATCACTTTTTATTTTATTTAGCTTTTAATTTCAACAAAACGTTAAATAATTTATTTCCAAACAGATATTTAATAATTTCTTATAAAAAGTGGAATAGAATATTTGTTCATTCATGCCTTGGAGGAAACCCAATCCATGTAGTTGGATTTGGGTTGGCCTAAACCTCAAAAAGGCCCCTCAACACATACGGTATAAGTCAAATTAATCATTCTCTATCAAAAAATGGCATAGAGAATTTATATTCATTCGGTACCTAACGGTTTAAGTTAAATTAATCATTTCCTAATGCACTAAATTAAATGAATACATATATTTTGGATAACTATTATTACTAAGTTGTTAATGTATAGTACAAGAGTTGGTGGTCATAGTTTATTATCAACAAGAACAAGAAATGAGAGAGAGAGAGAGACAGAGACAGAGAGTGAGAGAAAGACCTGGTGTGAGGTAAAGAAGTCCATCTCCAATAGTCAGGAGTATCAATCCAGACAATGATGAGGTCCTTTGGAGATAGCATGTAACATTTCTTCCCGCTCTTTTTCTCCAAGGAAAGGCTCTGAGGATGGGGATGGGCATCCAGTACTTCTTAGTTAAAACATTAGATAAGGATAGCATATAAAGGTCATAGCTACAACTTAAAATTAGTAGTTGGTACCTCCAAAAAATAAGAGCTGCCTCCTAAAAAAAAGAGTTGAACAACTAATTGTTGGGTTCTAAAAAATAGTTGTTAATAACAATAAAATATCCACCTTGTAACCAAATTAAAAAGTACTACTTTTTAATATGGTTGTTGAGTTAAAATAGTAAGTTTTTAAGTTTTTGAGTTATTTTATTCGGTACTAAGCCTTTCTTTGTTGTTGTTAAGTTTCAAATGGTTTATTAATACTCAATTTTGTCAAAAAATGTTAAATGAAAAAACTACATTGAGGATATTTAATGTTAGGGGGTGATAGTACTTAAAAATGCAGTTTTCTCTTCGATAAATAAATAAATAAATAAACAAACATATATTTTCTTTTATTTTCCATTTTGAGACTAAGTCTTTTGTTGTTATTGCTAAAGAATAGAGAATTTTTAATAGTAGGGGTGATAATACAAAAAAATGAGAGATAAAATTACAATTGAATTTTGGAACTAAGACTGTTGTTGTTATTGCTAAAAAGAAAAAAAAAAAAAAAAAAAAAAGAGAATATTTATTGCTAGGGGGTGATATAGTACTCAAAAATGAGAGAATTATACAATTGAATAATGGTAATACATTTTTGTACATATTGATGGCATCGTAGTACATTTGTGTATATTCATTAATGTATATATATATATATATATATGTGTGTATCAATCAACATGTAGTAATTTTTTTTTTTTTTTTTTTTTTAAATGTAGTTATGTGTTCTTAACCCAAAAAAAAAAAAAAAAAAAAATCCTAATGTAAATGTGTGTGTATATATATATATATATATATTATCAAAAGTAAATGTAGGTATATATCAATATGTAATTTGGCCCAAATCAAAATTTTTGGTTTTGGTGAACTCAACTAATAAAAATTTATGATGGTTGAATAAAAGATGGAGTTCAATCTCGACTTATGCCAAAAATTGATTAGTGTTTTAGTTTGATGATAAAGAGTTATAATCAGGAATGTGAAACTTTCTATAAAAAAAAAAATTTCTGGCTCTACCGGCCGCAAGTCTTTTTTTAAAACAAAAAAGAAAAAAAAAAAAATGCTAATAAAGGAAATCTAACATTTATAGGAATGCTAAGCTCAGATCCAAATTTTACGGGGTAAAGAAACAAAAAAAGAAAAAAAGAAAAAAGAAAAAAGAAAAGAGTGAATAAGAAGAATAATAACGTAGAAGAAAATTACCAGTTTGCCGTCGTGTATAAGGAGGGGATGGTCGCAGAGATGTAAGAAGAGTTTCTTCTTGGAAGAAATGGGGAGAGAAGACGAGGACGACGAAGAAGAAGCATTATTGAATAGATAGTCAGACTCAGGTGGAACAAAGCAATCCCAAACGGCATTGGATTCAGCCAGCGACTTGAATGATGTTGAAACCAAGGACGACCTACAAGCATCAGCAGGAGTCGTTAATGACAGCACCTTTGCTATGCAGTCCATCGGTAACACCTTCAACATGTTCACTGCTTCAGCCTCATCACTTTCTTCTCTTCTTGTTGAAACTGTTGGATCCATATCCGTTTCCCTATTTAATCTCTCTCTCTCTCTATAATGTCATTGAGTCCTTATAGTTTATATAGAGAAGGAATGCTTAGCGGTTAAGACTTGAAAGAGTTTATCGTGTATCGCTTTGCTGTCATAAAGTTCTTGAAACACGATGCGCCACCCAAAAAGATGCCTGGCACCCTTTTTTTTTTTTTTTTTTTTTTTTTTTTTTTTAAATTATTTTAAAATAAATTTTCTATTTAATAAGATGGTTGAGAGTAGAACCTTAATAGGGTAAGTTTTGGTGGGTTGATGAAATCAACTTTTCTAAATATACACCTTTTCACATACCACATAAAATGTCATAATTATTACCTTAAATATCATACGTGTCAGATTGTGATTGGTTGTTTGTCACTTTTACATGAGCCTATCATTTGTTCTCTATCACCCACAGTCTGTCACATGGATAGTTGTGGCATAAATTGTGACATTTTATGTGGTCTTAAATTTTTTGTCTTTGTGCACATACTTAGCCATTATTTGCTAGGATGTCAACTGTTAATTGGATTATATTACTTACATATGGATTCACTAATTAAAGTACTTCCAATCACTAATTGACTCTTGGACAATTTACTTGTATCAAAGTTTATTTTCCCAGGCTTTTTCGTATATAAAAAAAATGAGGATAAAAAATATAGGAAAGTTTATGTTGATATAGTTGAGGTTGACTCATTATACTCGATTTTTAGTAAATGACCCTTGGGCCCTAAAAGATTTTAAAAATTGACACTTTATCGGGGGAAAATTTAAGTGTTAATTACGTACATCGATCATTTGGAGGGTGAAAAATGGGATATAGTGTCAATTATTTAAATAATTAGGGTGGTGGAGTGTCATTTCTTGAAAACCAAGTATAACAAGTCCAATTTCGTTATAGCCTAGGAGTCAATGTAATTTACCTTTTGCAAATAATAGCCATTGATTAAATTTTTTTTATTCAAAAACACTAATATATATATATATATATGTTAATATATTATATGAGTAAGCTATGACATTTTAAAAATTATTGTTGAAGTTGAAATAAATTTGAAAAGTTGGGGGATAGAGGTAGAAGATGATGAATAGTATTTGATGAGCATGAAATATATACAATAAAGTACTTTTATATATATATATATATATTTATTTAAATATATATTAATATATTATATGAGTAAGCTATGACATTTTAAAGATTATTGTCGAAATTGAAATAAATTTGAAAAGTTGGGGGATAGAGGTAGAAGATGATGAATAGTATTTGATGAGTATGAAATATATACAATAAATTACTTTCATATTTGCATTTTTAGTCTTAATTTTATGCTATTTTGTGGCTGATTATAAGTTGTCTTTTTTATTTTTATTTTTTATATTTAAATTATATATATAGGTAATAAAGAATTTACATGCTAATCAAAATTGGTGGCAGTAAAGGGGAAAATTATTAGCTACTTATGGGGTATAGTGAAATGGTATTTTCTTCTCTCACATTCATGGTGGACCCCACCAAGAATTTAATTACTGGACTCTATCATGAATGTGAGAAGAGGGAGTATCATTCTCTGTGCTCCGAGAGTAACTAAGACTTACTCCAGTAAAGGAAGAATTGCTTGATCTGAGTTTTGTTTCCTTGGCACACTTTCCACGTCAACTTGGAGTCTTGGCCTCTCTCTCTCTCTCTCTCTCTCTCTCTCTCTCTCTCTCTCTCTCCATGTCTGGTTGCATCTCACTTCTTTTCTTTCTCCTTTGTTTAATTTCCTTCTTTGTTTAAAATTTTTTCCTTTTTGCACATACTTGGCTACTATTTGCTAGGATGTCAATTGATAATTAGATTATATTACTTACATATGGGTTCACTAATTAAAGCACTTCCAATCACTAATTGACACTTAGGCAATTAACTTGTGTCAAAATTTGTTTTCCTAGAATTTTTCATATAAAAAAAATGAGGATAGAAAATATAGGAAAAGTTATGTTGATATAGTTGAGGTAGACTCGTTATAATCGATTTTAATAAATGACACTTGCTCCATTTGGAGGGTGAAAAATGTAGTGAGAAAGGGTGAGATGAGGATAGACACACAGACAGAGGGATTCAAAGGGGGTGTAAGAAGATACTTATAGGAGTTGGTTAAGAAAGTAAACTACTAATGAAACATAGAACATGACTTGGAAACATAAAGTAGAACGGAAGATTGTATAAAACATGCTTACCAATATTATTATATTGAATAGGGATTTTACATTAGTCATAAGGGAAGGATTTCTGAGGTAGGCTAAGTTCTGCCTTTCCAAAGTTACAAAGTGGCTATTTATAGGCCACAGAATTCAAACCAACTTAGCTATAATTTACAATCAGTTTTGTCCTATCATGCACGAGATGGTAGGGGCCTGGCTTGTGGCTGACAAGTGGTTGAAGAGGTAAGGGCCTGGCTGAGGCAAAGCTTTTGCCGGATAAGGCTGTTGTAGAGAGCATTAAGTGCATCTGACATGCATGGATAAGGTTGAGTGAAGTTGCTTCAGGATATTTCTGGGAACTTTTTTATTTTTATTTATTATTATTATTTTTTTAAGTATTGAACATATTTAGTCCCATCTGTCTCTTCCTTGGAACCAATCTTCGTCAAAGTCAGCATATGGGTCATGATTATCATCATATAGGTCAGGGGGGCCTATTTGAAGTGGATTGGGCATTTTTCCAATAACCTCATTGTTTTCCTTAAACAAAAATCAGATCTAAAATGTCTTTCCAAAACCCCATTGTTTTTTTTAAAGAAAAATTAGATCTGAATTTTATGTTTAAAAAAATTCATTCTTTTCACTTAAAAAAAAAAAAAAAAATCAGATCTGAAATTTCATTTAAAACCCATTATGTTTTTTAATTAAACAATCAGATTTGGATTTTCTTTTTAGAGATCCATTCTATTATTTAATTAAGAAATCAGATTTGGGAACTTTTCAAAGAAATCCATTCCCTGTTAAAAAAATCAGATCTGAATTTTTATCACAAAATTCATTTTGCTAATTTGAAACTTCTCATAAAAAATCTTTCTTTTCACAAATAAAATTCAGATTACTCTGCATAAATGTAACAGATTTAGTATTTTGCATACTAACCAATTTTAGATCTAGGAATATTGACACAACAATTTGCATATCATTTTTTGGATATTTAATGGTCATTTAAAGTCTAGAAGACCAAACTTTGTCTAGGCAGGGTGGGTGCCTAACACCTTTCCATCCTGTAACCTAGTCCCCAAACTTTAAAATTTTAGGTTTGTAGATTTCGTGTCTTAGTTTTATTTTGGGTAGAATGTAACTAGGAAACAAAGCTTTATATTTTTCTTTTTAGATTGTACCTAGGAATCAAAATAATGTAAAATTCTTTCTACCACAGTGTAATTGTTTCCAATCAATAAAGATGCATACTATTCAAGATATATTGCAAATTGTAAAGTTTTCTTATTTTACTTATAAAATAAGTGGCGACTCCAACACCCCTAGTTTTCTGGTCTCTCACACTAACCATGCCCTGCTAGGAATTGCTTATCATTTATGTGTAAAAGTGCTAATTAGTTGTAAAACTTGCAGCAATGGTGGAATTTACTCACTGCATGTATTCTCTATTCAATGTTCTTATGCATGCACTCAATATTGTCAACTTTAGGAGGCCAACCACATGTAAGCTTTGATGTAATATTGGATCATCGTTGAAGAACTATACCTATGTTATATGATATTGTTGATTAAATTTTTCTTAGTAATGTTAATTATGTAAATTTATTGCGCTTGCGCTACTTGCCCCCTTTCTTGTTGTTTTGGTATGAATTTTTTTGAAACCTATGTAAGTACCCAAATTTTCTTCATAAAGTTCAGATATTGGCTAGTGGCAGTTCTATGGTAGCCCAATTATCACTCGTGATTCAAATTGGAAATTGGTTTTGGCCTCAAGCTTGTTTAGGTAGCTTGGTATTTTAGACTTTAATTAGTTGTAGATCCACGAGATGCGTGGAAATAAATAATTATTTTGTAATTGTATATTTTGTATAATTTGTTCTCTAAAATTTGTTGAACATAATTTGTTCTCCCTAAAAATTAAACAAATTATATTCTATCCAATTAGGTCTACTTTGGTCCCATAAAGTCCAATTTGTTATACTCAGTCAATTTTGGTCCACTTCAGTCTATTTTGGACAAACTAGGCATTAAATTGATTCTTTTTAAAAGTTGTCTTTTCAAGTTTAGCTCAATTTTTTTTTCTTAATTTTTGGGTTCAAAAGTATGAAATTTTATTATATTTGGGTAAAATCTTTAGTTTTGAAAAAAAAAAAAAAAAAAAAAAAAAAAAAAAAAAACAAAATAGACTTTATAAATTAGAAATATGAGCCCTAAAAATGCGATAAAAATGATAAATACTCAAAAGTCTTATTTGGTCCACTTTGGTCCTAATCGGTCCATTTTGTCCTACTTTAGTCCACTTTGGTTCTATTTTGTCCATGCGATCCACTTCATTCCATTTAGTCCATTTGTGTCCACTTCGGTCCATTTGTGTCAATTTTTATGAACTTACATACAAGGGAAAGATATGTTTGGGTTGAGAGTACCTATTTTAAATCCAACTTCATTAAAAAAAAATATATATAGACCTCAAACTTGAAGTATCTAAAATATTAAGCATAATATTAATGTTGCTACACTTTTGTTCAGCCACATTAACGTAGCATTTTAGTCCACTTCTGTCCAGCTAAATTTAAGTGAAAGTCTTTCTAAACCTTAAGGCTATGAATATCAAATCTAATCTTTAGGGCAATTACTCATTTGTTTTAATTTCATTACTTTTAAATGAATTGTATGAAGTTGATTTTCCTAGTGTGATAATTCATAGCTTTCTCTTCTCTATGCCTCTTTCACCATGCTTACATCTTAGAGAGGAGATTGTTACCTTCACCAACTACACATTTTTGAGTGTTAGTGAGTTGTTAATTGTGGAAACCTTTAGAGATCCAAACCACAAATTCAAGTTTCACTTGATGAATAGCGGTTGGTCAATCAACCGGTGTGACACCATAGAAGAAAGGACTTGGTGAAGTGGAATGCTAGCAGGAGCTCAAAGATCTCAAGTACTTAGGGAGATTTAGGTTTGGAGGGTCTACTTCAAACTTGTATTGAATCTATTCTAAAGTGGAGTTCTGACTTGGAGGGTTGGCGAAGAGGTTTTCATCAAGGACTTCAGTTTCCTTTTTAAAAACATGTCTTTGTGTTTTTTTATGGTTTGGTATTTTATTTTTTACACTATATATTGCTTTATTGCTTGATATCGTTTGTTGCTTTGCATGGATTGTGAAATTAGTTGATCACTTATATTGGACTCTTATTGTTAGTTAGGATTAAAAGTGATTACGCTATAAAATTTGATAGTTTGTACTAGCTTATCTTTAACCTTATAGTTGCCACCATCATTGTTACCTACTATTATTGCATGCAGTATCACTGCCACCATCACCGCCGTCACCATTAGGTCCACCACTAATAGCATGACATTTTATTGTCACAAACACCAAATTATTTCTACCATCATCGTTGTAAATATTAAAATAGTAAAAAAATTTGTTTTTGTTTTTTTAAAAACATTCTCATCCATACAATGGCAATTTAAAATTGATGAGACTAAAATTCCTATCATTTGAATTTCCATCATTTTTCTTGAATTACTCGTCCAAACACAGAAAAAGAAAAAAGAAAAGAGGAAGAGCAAATAATTGATTTTACACCAGGAGTTGAAAGATCAGTGATCATTCATCAACATCACAACATATACCCCATTTAAATGAACTTCTTTCATTTAAAATAGAACCAAGTTTAGACTATATGAGTAAGCATCGGGATCGATTTAAGGTAGTTAAACGTAATATCAGCATATATCCCTTCATAATTTTTTACAAGCTAGGTTGTCAACAAAAACAGACTTTTGAATAAGCAGATCCTTTTGCATAACAACAAGATCAGCTTAACTCATCATCAATATATCTTATATCTCTTACACATGTATGGAACATAGTCACTTGACACTATAGATCATCCTCCAAAGCTTCTAGTAAGTCCTTCACAGTAAGAGAAGAAACCATCTTCATTTGAGGCGTTAGACTCGACTTTCCCAACAATTGGTCTTCATTCCCTATCACAGATGAAGAAAGCAATAATGATTAACTATTTTTGTATCAATGGTCAAACAGGTTTTCAAACCATGAAGTTCATGAGGGATTTCAGCCATTTGGAAGCTCATGTTTATCCAAAATACATGGCTGTGGAGGTCTCCGATTGATATGGATATGGTCACTTGACACTACTAAAAATCATTAAGGGTCCGTTTGATAAGAGATTTTTAGTAATGTTGTTTAAGTTTTGTGGAAGTACGTGTGAGTGAAAAAGTATGTGGAAATACGTGTTGTGGTGTTTAAACAACAATTTTTGTTGTTTAAACACCAACCTAATGGGGCTAAGCCTCCGAAAAATGGTGATGAGTTCTAAAAAAAAAAAAAAAAAAAGAGGGAAAAATGAGACAAATATGTTACCTTTTTCTTCCGAGTCTTTACTGGTTTTGACTGTATTTCCTGAAGTACCAGATGGAGTGCCCAATTCTCCATTATGCTTCTAAGCCAATAGAAAAAGGTTTGAACATGCTTTAAACACATTTAAATACAAATTAGATATATCACCAAGTATATGACAAGTTTCTATACAGAATGGTTTGATGATTGAAATTTTTCTCATTTCATTGAATCTGCAAAAGCTTTACTTCTTCAGTCTGTTTCCTCTCCTGATTCTTCTCAAGTTTCGAATTCATCACTGTGATCTAATGCCTAATATCTAGAGTATCAACTATCTGATGCCTTGCCTTTTCAAGATCAATTAATCCTCGACTGAGGATGCAGTAAAAATTAAGAACGAAACATCAAGGAATACACCCAGAGTTAGCAGCAATATTATACTATCTACTTACCCTTTTTGACAATTTTAGCGCGCTTTCTATCCATTCCTGCAATTTTATCTTCAATGCCTGGAGTTTCATATAAATAGAAACTCAGCACATATGACAACTTGAGTATTGAAGAACTATAAGCTAGAGTCTCACCATTGACAATATATGCTCGGAGTCTTTGTCTGTACTTTCAATTCCATTTGCAGAAACTGTCACAAACATTAGAAATCAAGTTATTCTACTCATCTTTGGACAGGCAGATGTCTCAAAGTTCAAGAAGAGTTTTCTCAAGGAAAAAGACTAGGGAGCTTTTTCCTGATTTCTGCCACTCTTTTCTTCAGGGGATAGTTCTGCAAAACTTCTTCCTGATCAAAATCAGCTTGTTTGACTAAATGGTGAACCTCCAAGGAAGAAAATTCAAATGTAATGATATGTTATTACTACAGAAAAACAATTCACCAGATAATGTAATTACCACTAAATGACTTGCACAGTGAGAAATATCATCAGGTGGTTCATAGTTGATAGTCCTGATCAGGATCATTTCCAGACACCTTTTGCTGTTTTCTAGCTGTAAGGAAACCACATTAAAATAAGAAGGCAATGCACATAGAAGCTCAGGCGTAAAACTAAGCCATACACGTTCATCAGAAACTACCCATAAATTCAACAAATAAAATCACCTTGAAGGTTGTGATGGGGCCACAGATGCTTTAGTCTGTTTCTCCTGGACAATAGATATTTTGGTTGTGTTGGCATCAGTTCCAGTCTGAACTGAAGTAATTGCAGATGACATCTGAGTGTGATTCAGGTGAAAGAAAGGAGTAATTGTACATTGACCAATAGCAGTCTCTTACTGCATGATCTGCCTTCCATACAAGGGGTATGAGTATTCAAATTGACCAATCCTAACACATATAAGGATGCAGGAAATATAGTTTAGTATTCCTATACTATATAATAATAAAAATTATTGTACTCCTATCAAAATGGGCATTTCTTTGATGAATAAAAGTTTCTAAAATTATTGTCGTCTTCATGGTCTGGTTACGACTCCAGCCTGCCTGTAAGTGAACGAACACACAACAGATGAAGAAGGTAAAATGGTCACAAGCGAGCAACGATAACTTGGATTCAAATGTTGCTAAGATCAAAACGATGACGACGTTTTATTAAATGATAAACGGCATTGTTTTGGTTCTCATCAGGCAAAATTAATTTATTCAAGGCGCGCAGCAAACGGTGTCGTTTTCGGAACTGTTCTTCCTCACCAGTCACCAAACTGATTCTGGAATTGCTCTGTTCTAAGTTCTGACTGACTGAGCTCCAGATTTCAGATCTTTTTATGTATAGCTGTATTTTGTGTTATTAGTTTGTTAGATAGGGCATCTTCTAGAAGTAGTTATAAGCAATAGAAATCTATAAATAGAGAATACAGAACGTACGTGTATGTATTTCATTATCGAGCTTGAATATAATACAGGGAATTTCTCAGAATATTTCCTCTCTGATTTCTCAGTTCTTTCAATATTCTGTTTCTTAGTTTTCCTCCATTGTTAAACCTTCAAGCTCTTCCTTTTCTTACACAGCCAACCTTAGGTGTTGACGACTCCTAATGGTTTTTCTTGACTTGGTGCCTGCTGACTCCTAGTCCTAGGTTCTATGATTCTATCTTTATTTTCCTATTGTTTAATTATCCTTATGCAAGTTTTGGCTCGTCTTGTGTCACTATACCTAGGTTATCATTTCAATCAAAGTTCAATAGAACTTATAAATTAAGCATGAATAACCATTACATCAACGTGACCTAGAAAAAAAAAAAAATTCAACTGTGAAATGTATTTAGCTTGTAGGGTTGAATTTATTTAACCATGTTTTGGCTTTAATCCGTGCCAAATTTGGTTGTAATTTTAGCAATTAGATACCATGTATTTAGGTGGGAATTATGTAAGGGTTGTGTATGAGAGAGTGTGAAGAAATTCAAGAGTGTGTGCATTTGGAGGTTTCTCACGAGTGACTTGCGACTGGCAACTCGCCAAAATGCCACACGTGTGAAGCATGCATGCAGATGAAGGGTCACAACAGCTGGAGCACTATAGGACAAAAATTGACAGTCTGGCTTGGCAGTTAACTCGCAACTCATATCACTCACGAGACTGAGTCGTTAGAATGCCTTGTTTTGCAGAAAAATGACTTTTCACATTCCTCACATACATTACTATAAATACCCTTATACCCATGAAATGTAGAGAGCTTCCAGAGAGAATTTTGAGAGAGAAACCCTAGAAAAAACCAAGATTGACTCATCCACAGTCTTAGTCACATTTGATTCTCCAAATTTCTCTACTCTCACCCTCTCCATTGACATATCCTTGAGAGGTACATTTGCCAAATCCTTATCTCGCCAAATCCTTATCTCACCATACGATCAGTGAGGAGTTATTTTGGTTCTTGGGAAGCAGTTCGGAGATGACCAATTTATTTGGTTGATGCAATGGGCTTATTGCAGGATTCGAGAAGCTAAAGAAGACACGATTAGGTTTAACCCTGTTGGAGCAAGAAGCTTGGAGGGCTTAGGTGCATTAGTTAGATTAGGCTTTGAGGGTCTACTGCTATGTGTATCCCAATTTTATTCTTTAGTAGATCATTTTACCGCTTGGAGGGCGGCGGAGAGGTTTTTCGCCGAGTTCTTCGGTTTCCTTTTCGATAACACGTACTGGTGTTATCACTGTGTTAGCATCTCTCTTCCTTTACTCTTTAACCATTAATTGCTGTTGTGTTTGTGATTAATTATGTGTTAAAGTAGTTTGCCAAATTGGGTATTGCTTATATTCCATATTCCGCACATATATTGTTTGAATATAAGCTTGCATTGGTATTTTTGTAATTGGGGGTCTAAACATTCATTAGTGTTTTACACACTAATTGAACTTTCAATTGGTATTAGAGCAGGTACACTTTGTCGAATTTCTACATCTTAAGTGTGATCCTTGACCCTACAATGGATAGGTCTCAATCCCTCAATGCACCTCCCTTCTTTGATGGGAGCAATTACACCTTTTGGAAAGTGCGTATGAATGGATTTTTATGTTCTATTGATGATAGTGTATGGGATGCTGTTGAGATTGGATGGACTAGGCCGAAGCCTACCAAATCTACTTGGGATAAGGCAGCCCTTGTAGCGGCCAATGCTAATAGTAAAGCTTTAAATGCTATTTTCTATGGTGTCTCACCCGATGAATTTCACAGGATCTCACATGTTACAATTACCAAGGAGGCGTGGAAAATCTTGAAGACCACATATGAAGGTACCAAAAAGGTGAAGGACACCAAGTTACAAATGCTCACCACTCAAGGAACTAAAGATGAGTAAAGATGAGGCGTTCGACTCTTTCTATGGGAAGCTAAATGAAGTGGTGATTGGCAAATTCAACTTGGGAGAAAAGATGGAGGACTCCAAGATTGTGAGGAAGATCCTACGATCATTGAAGGAGAGTTTCCGTGCTAAGGTTACCGCCATAGAAGAGAGCAAAGACCTTGATGAGATTAAAATTCAAGAACTCATCGGTTCTCTTCAAACCTATGAGCTATCTCTACCATCACAAAGGAAGAACAAATCTCTTACTCTAAAGACAATCAATAAGAGAGTGGAAGCCCAAGACTCCTCAGATAAGGATGAGGTTGAAAAGGAAGTGGCGTACCATGCTAAGAACTTTTGTAAGTTCTTAAAATTCAAAAAGGATGGAAAGTCTTTTAAGAAGAGAAAATTCTCAAATTTTAAAAAGGACTTCAAGAAGAAGGATTCTAAAGATTTTGCTTCATCTCAAGCGGTCACGTGCTATGAGTGCAAAGGGCATGGGTATGGGCATGTGAAGAGAAAATGCCCCACTTACTTAAAGGCAAAGGGTAAAGTCTTTGCCACTACCCTTAGTGACTCAGACAGCTCTAATTCAGATTCGGAAGAAAGTTGTGATGGAGAAGGAAACTACTCCACATTCATGACCATTGCACCCGTGGATTCTTCGGAAGATTTACACGCTCTAATGGAGGAGCTCGGTAAGCACACCGAAGTGGAGTCTATGGGGATTGGGGAGGAATCCGATGATGAAGATGAGGAAGCAAAGGGATTGCAAGAAACCTACAATTCTCTTCTTGAGAAATCCGAAGAGTATGCTAGAGTGGCTAAAGCAGCCATAAGAAAAATGAAAAGAGCTGAGCAAGATTACATAAGCCTTCTAGAGCGGTACAAATAGACTAAATGCGAAATTGAGGCGTTGAATGAAGAACTAACCGAAGCCTATTTCAAGATCAAGTTTCTTGAGCTTGAAGTGATTCAAGCTAATGCCAAAGTCGAGCGTGTTGCCTCCAAGAAACTTGACAAAGTGCTTGCACATCGAAAGCCTTTTTCCGACAAAAGCGGCTTAAGATACACCGGAGAAAGTAGCTTAACCGCCAATGTGTCTAAGGAGATGAAGTTTGTTAAAGCCAAAGAACCAATGGTAGCAACTCCAATTGTTGAGAATGTGAAGGTTGAGAAGAAGCCAAATGTGATTGCTCAAAGGGTTTTGACAAAACCTCCAAATCCATTTGTGGCCAAACCTAAGGCTAAAGGGAAATCTCTTCCAAAGTCAAAAAGAGGTCCTCAAACTCAACATTTTTGCCACAACTGTAGAATCCAAGGACACATTAGACCTAATTGCCACAAGCTTCAAGCATTGAAGAATACAAGTTCTCAAAGGCCAAAAGGACAAAGAAATGGCAAGGGGAACCTCAAGCAATCAAAAGGACGAGAAGTTGATTTTGATATTGGTGATGTGATGAAGATGATTTGGCAAACTTCACCCTAAGGTTTGAGAATTGCAACTCAAGTACCCAATCCTCTAAGGATATCACCCCAAACACACATGTCGTGTGGGTGAAGAAGGGTACACATGCATAAGCATTAGAACATGTCCATGCATTAATTCTTTCGATTTGTTGTGACATTGTTTGGTTGTGTGCTTATGTTTTTCATTCTAGCATGTTTTTATTGCCTTTGTTTGTTTTCACTAGCTTTGAATGTTTGTTCTTTTTTATCAATCTTTACTTGTTTTGTGTCAAAAATCCAAAAACACATAAAAAGTAGAAAATCCAAAAAGTTTGATCGGCATTGTTGTGTTTTGTCACACGCACGTTTTGCCTTGTACCTCCGTACAAATGCCTTTGTGCATTTACGAGCGTAACTTGTTCTTTATGCACTCATATCATTGTGGGAAAAATCTTGACATCTATGTGATTGTTGTAAATAGATCTTCAAACTTATCATGAATGATTAGCCAATGGTTTTGTTGATCTAGAGACTTGCATAGACTTGTGCCTATATATCTTCCCACTCTTTTATGTTTTTGCTAAAAGAGCTCAATTAATGTTAAATCTCGAAAAGAGATAATAAGCTGCACAAGTCGTCGCACATACTAGTATTCGACTAAGAAAAAGGGAAAGCGACTTGAATTGAAAATGTATGGTGTTTAGAAGCCAAAGGCTTAATCATCAAATTGAAATATCAAAAATTTCAGGCATCGATTTCAAAATGAGATGTTTTTGTTCGTAAATGATCAAATGTATTGACATGTAAGAAGCCAAATGTAAAGCTTCAAAGTTATGTAATCAAGTCTTGTGGGAGGTCATATATGCATATTTCTATAATTGAGATTGGTCACTTTTCCTAGTGCTACTTGTGTATGTCTTGGTTGAATTGATCATTGGAGCTTCACACTAGACTAAGGACTATCTCACATTTGGTACCCACACACATCACACATGTCTATGTTCAATGAATGTCTTATTCATTTGTGTGATTGTACTTGATTAAATGTGTTGTACATACTCTATCATATGTTGATCAAACACAAAAAGATTTTTGAGTATTTTTAGTTGTTTTTGGAAAGTGTTCTGTTTTGAAAATTTTCAAAAAATCCAAAAAATTTTGCAACTCTATTTTGGCGACTCACTCTCGTGGGTCAAGTTAGTTGCGAGCTTACTCAGAAGCTGTCATGACTCCCTAGTGAGTCAATCCCCCAGTCGCAAAAAATACTTGGAAAACTTTCAAAATTTCTAGGTTTTTGGCATTTTCGCGACTCAACTTGGTGACTTGTTCGAGAGTGGAAGCTCCAGTCGCAAACTTACACAGAATGATTCACAACTCCCTTCGCGACTTGCTCGCAAGTGGACTTCCCAATCGCGAAAAACACTTAGAAAAATTTTTCAAAAAATTTATCAAGGGATTTTGGCGACTCGTTTTGGCGACTTGCACGCGACTTATTCCAATCGCGAAAATCGCATGTGCACAAATAGGGTTAAATCCATGACAGTTTTCAAAAACTTTTCAATTTTCCCTCGCATCATGTGCACACACTTTGTCTTGTCCACCTCTTCCTCTCCCAAAACCTCCATTTTCACTCACAAAACCTTCATTTTCTTCATCAATCCTTTATCAATCTTCAAGAAAAGGTATGGGTTTTCTCTTATTCTCAAAGTATTTCAAGTTTCTAGCCCTAGTTTTCTTGGATTTTGTGTATATGTTGAGATAAGAAAATATGATAATTGAATATGGTTTTGTTGATGTTTTGTTGAATTTTTTTTATGGGTTTTGTTGGATTATTCTACATGTTTTACATGTTTGTGCTTCATTTTTTTTTTTTTTTGTTTTTTTTGTTTTTTGCATTATAGTGTGTTTGTGTTGTGTTATGCATATCATGTTCATGATAAAATTTCTCTTAGATGTTTTTGTGTGCCTCTTTGAATTCCATGGAATTCAAAGATTTTAGGAATAATCATGTTTCTTTGATTTTGAAACATCAAATGATTATGTGTTTTTACACTTTGCCCTAGTTTGCACACTTTTGCATTTGATGCACACACACACACACTTTGACATGTTTAAGTGCTTAATGCCATGATTCTATCATGTTTTGATATTATATGTCTTCTCATGTCAATTTGTTTTTGAATTACTCTTTAAATTTAGTTTTTAGGGTTTTAATTCAAAATTTTTGATTTGGGACTAACTTGTTGCTAATCAAGTTTGTTTCCAAAATGCAAAAGTTTCTTTGACATTATGGAATTTCTTATTGCAGAAAATCGGGATCCTGCTCTATTCTCCATGACAACTTGGGTGTTATGGAATAGACGAAATAATCTTCACCTTGGTAAACCAACAGTGGTACTATCGTGGGTGTTGAAACAAGCAAATGAGAGATTGCAAGAGTTTTCCCAAAAACCAAATCCAAGTCCCCCATCCACGGTCAGACCTGCAACTTGTTGGAGACCTCCTGATAAGTCATGGTTCAAGGTGAATTTTGATGGAGCATTATTCTGCCAAGAACACAGGGCTGGCATCGGAGTGGTCATACGCCATGAGGAAGGTGCAATCATCGCCTCCCTATCACAGCAGATACACTTGCCCTCAACAGTTCTAGAGGTGGAGACCATGGTAGCTAGAAGGGCCCTGGAATTTGCTATGGAGATAGGAGTACACAAGGTGATCGTTGAAGGAGATTGTGAAATCCTTATCAAAGCACTTCAGGGTAACAGCCACTCATTGGCACAGTTTGGACACCTAGCAGAGGATGTAAAATACCTTGCCTCAAAGTTTCAAAGCTATAATCTATCCCACGTACGTAGGCAATGTAATGTCGTTGCTTACACTTTAGCTAAAAGAGCGATTTTGAACCCTCATTTGTTAGTTTGGATGGAAGATGTTCCACCAGACGTTCTATCTGTATTACATGTTGATTTAGAAGGCCTTTCCTAATAAAATGCCGAGCCTTTTTCTCAACAAAAAAAGAAAAAAGAAAAGTTTGTTTCCCTTTGTATTTCATCTTGCTCTTTGATATTACATGATATAGCTTGATGATGTCTCCTTTCAAGAAATCAGTTGTGAAAGGAAGTAATAGCAAGGGAAAAAAAACTGGTGATTGATCTTGATAGCCTCACCCTTAAGTCAAAGAAGACTCGATCATCGACAGGATTTTATGATGCCGACAAGTTCAGATCATATGCCGCATCTCAAGCATATGAGAACTACTTCAAGGATGCCCCTATGTTGGTTGAAAGGGTGGTAAATTGTGAAGGAATTTTATGCAAATGCCATTTATGATGGGGATGAGCTAAAATGTTGGGTTAGAGGAAAGGACTTCATGGTTACAGCCTCCTATCTTTCCATCATCTTGAATATCAATCGGCCAGTGTTCCAAAAACCATTGATGTATGATGACTTGGATCCGAAGGCGGACTTGCTTTAGGAAACTTTTAGAGAAAACTTGGAGTTCTCTCCCAGTAGGAAATTAGTTAGTGTCTCCTCACTATCTCCTGAATTGAGGCTGCTCACAATAATCACGTTCCACAATCTCTATCCTCTCTCATGCATCGAGTACATGAATCTTGGTCGGGCAATATTCCTTCATGACTTGATCATAGATGAAGAAATCGATATTTACTCCCATATCTTCCATATTTTGAGCAAGACTGCAAAGAGAACTGCCTCAAGGAACTGCCTTCCTTTTTGTTGCCTCATTTCAAAAATTTTGAAGCTCAAAAGTGTTCATCCTTTGGAAGATAAGTGTCCTTATCCTAAGCAAAGTCCGATCAATATCCGCACTCTCAATTCTATCATCGGTCATAGCTAAAAAGGAGTCAAGCAAGAGAGTCATGCTCCTCATGGTGGTTCAAGCTCTAGCTTACATCCCTATGATGAGAAGTTAGATAACATTATGGCATCCGTTCAAGACATTAGCACTAAGTTGTCCGGACTTGCATCTATCATGCACACCCAACACACCTGTTTTGACACAAAGTTCACATCTCTCCAAACTCAATTGGACCAAATCTAAAGGAAGCTAGAGGAAGATGAGAACCAGCTATTCCATGACAAAAAGGGGGAGATGGTTCTTGATAGGGGGAGAAAGAGCTAGATCAAAGGGGGAGCATTTTTTTTTTTTTTTTTTTGCTTTATGTTATTTACAGTCTATGTTCATATTTCATGGTTTATGTTTTATACTTGAATATGCTTTATTTTGTACCTTTGCTTTGTAGCTTATTAGTACTTTTAGATTATGTATGCATTATCTTTAGTACTCTACTCTTGTACCCTTGTTGGATCTTGTATCCTTGATGCAACTACCTTAGTGTTTTTGTATTGGTTGAGTGATGGACATGCAAATGATACTTTGCATTGAGTTTATTAGCTTGCATGTCCAGATGTTCATTCCTTGTGTGAATGATCATTGTGATCACTATTTATAGTGATTTTTCATGTTCGGTCAAGCCGTGCCTTTTTGTTATAGTCTTTATTGCTTGATCACATTATGCTTGTTCCATATGCATTTCAAGATTTCTGCTTACAATGACCGTCTTGTGTTATTGTTTTCAGGAAAACTTGTCCATATGGTTCAAGAGCTTCACAGAATCTAGAGTTAGGTGTGAGTGAGTTTTGGTAACTGTTTCCAACTCACATTTTAAGTCTAGAGTTTGTTTTAGGGTTTTGTCACAAAATAGCCAAATGGGGAGATTGTAAGGTTGAATTTATTCAACCATGTGTTGGCTTTATTCCATACCAAATTTTCTTGTAATTTTAGCAATTAGATACCCTGTATTTAGGTGGGAATTATGTAAGGGTTGTGTGTGAGAAAGTGTGAAGAAATTCAAGAGTGTGTGCATTTGGAGGTTTCTCGTGACTAGATCTCGCAAGTGACTCGCGATTGGCAACTCGCCAAAATGCCACACATGTGAAGCATGTAGAAAGATGAAGGGTCACGACAGTTGGAGCACTACAGCACAAAAATTGACAGTCTGGCCTGGTAGTTAACTCGCGACTCATATCACTCGCGAGACTGAGTCACCAGAATGCCCTATTTTGCAGAAAAAATGACTTTTCACATTCCTCACGTACACTACTATAAATACCCTTATACTCATGAAATGTAGAGAGTTTCCAAAGAGAATTTGAAAGAGAAACCCTAGAGAAAACCAAGATTGACTCATCCACAATCTTAGACATTTGATTCTCCAAATTCCTCTACTCTCACCCTCTCCATTAACATATCCTTGAGAGGTACATTTGCCAAATCCTTATCTCACCATACCTATATCAGTGAGAAGTTATTTTGGTGCTTGGGAAGCAGTCGGAGATGACCAATTCATTTGGTTGATGCAATGGGCTTGTTAAGCCTTACTTTTTAATGATGCAATCATTAGTGAGTTGATGGCTCCTGATCACACTGATGGGTACCGGTAGAATAAAAAAACAAGAACCAAACAGAAGACACCGGTGGGGTACTGGCCAAAGATCCTCCGAAAGTTAAGTCAGTGAATGAGAAATCTCTAAGCACTCTATAGTGAGAAAGCTAGGGATTTTCTACATACCTAGGAAATGAGGAGAATTGTTGCTTATAAAGTGGTGGGAAGGAGACCTAGATCCCGAAAATACAAGGATTTTCCTTATAGGGAGAAGGTGGAGTTAATGTCATCGAGATCTTGGGGATACTATCTATTCTAAGAAGGTGGAAATTGTGTGGTAGGGTATTTGTGCGTGATGCGCAAGATGTTTCCATATATGATTATGTGTGTAGACCACGCAAGGCCACGTAGGACCCGTCTGTATACTTCTTCGTCAGTAGGGGTCACCCGTCGGTCTGATAGGGAGACACTCCTGTCAGCTTCATTTGGACCCGTCAACGTAGTCGGCAACTCCTAAAGAAGCTAACGGTTCCTTCGGGGCCGACAATTCTCTTGAAGCTGTCGGCTTCATTGTTGGTATGACACCTTTTCCTTGACAGGTTCTGTTGTTTAAGGATCCCAATTTTATTACAAAAATACTTTTATCAGTTGCCCCCTACTCCATAGTCCTGTCAGCTATTCCCAACGAGTCTTAGAGTAATAAGGGTCTTCATGGGCATTTAATTGCCTTATTGAAAGATGTGTCATTTTTGGGGTAGGCAGCGCTCATAATTAATGCTAAATGACACGTGGCACTTGTTGATTGGCCTCATTTCTAATCAGAAGCGTCACTTCATATACCACGCTCCTTCGCCCTATAAATATTCCATTTCCCTCAGTTCTCCTTTTTTTTTACTTCATTTTCATTCCTTGAGAGCTGTGATCTAGAGCTGTTTTGTCGTTGTTTTCGTGTTCATCTGTCATTTTTTATCAGCGAGCAATCATCGACTTCCTTCTTCGTAAGTCCTCTTTTCTCTACTTTAATTTATTGCTTTTTTAGTTGGTCGTCACTTTTAGAGACCCGTCATACGAATAGGTTCTTAGAATACATTTGTCGCTTGTAGGTAATTAGATGTCAGTTATCGAGAAGCGACGAGTGAACAGTCATCATCAGTTTGTAAGGGCGCGAGCTACGACAAAGTCTATCCATCGGGGCATAAGCCCATGGAGGACTTGACACAATCCCCAAAAAGGGAGCCGTCTACCTATTCTCCTACTGAGGAAAAGAAGGAATACGAAGGGAATAAAGGGGAAGGAGAAGAGGAAGAGAGTGAAGGTGAAGAAGAAGGCGATGGTGACGAGGGGGGAGATTATAATGAAAGTGACGGGGCCGTAGGCCAAGTCAACGGTGGAGGTCATAGACACTTCATCCTCCCTTTGATATGGACAGTGAACGATTTCTACTCGACCATGTCCTTGAAGGCTTTCAACACCCTTTGCAACCGTTACCAAATTTCTGAACACATCCCCCTGCAATTGCTAAGGAAGTTTGAGAGGTGCTACTCGAGTAGGACAATGGACATCGACATGTATGATGCCATGTTCACTGTTGGATTAAGGTTGTCACTAACAAATCTACATTGTCAACTTGCCAACTATTTAGGATTATTCGTCAGCCAGCTTACCCCAAATGCATGGAGGATTTTTATTAGGGCCGAGGTAATATGGGGCCAGTTAAGTGGTGGTAGTCGTTGCCTTACTTTTGACAAGTTCTTCTACTGCTACAAGCCTTAGCAGATATCCTCATCGAAGGGCATCTATTACTTCTTGGCAAGGAAATCGTCATTTAGGCCGGTGTCGGACATGCCTGACTCCAATAGGAATTGGAAGAATAGATAAACCAGAGGAGTGGGATAGCATGCCCGATGGGTTTGATAATACTTGGGGTGTTTTAAGGGAGTCTGGTGAGTCATTGGCGTCTGTTTCCCTTTTATCCTGTTAGTTTTGATTATGTAATTGACCTACTGCTTTTTTTTTCTTTTTTCTTTTTCTTTTTTTTTTTTCAGCTCAAGCCCGTCCGGAGATAAACAACGAACAAGAGAGTTTCCTTAGGCAAGTTTGGTTGATCCCACTTGAGCAGAGGAAATGGAAGGACCTGGTCACTCTAGATACTCTCCACGCCTTCTATGGTGGTCCAGAACCGGTAGGCGAAGCCCGATGGTTAGACGCCTTCTCTCGTCAACATAAGTTTTTTCTATCCGTCTGCTTATCTTTCTGTCAGTTCATTCTAGTCCATATGTCTTCCTTATTTCTTTTCGTTACGTTTTTCAAAGATGGACGCTAGTAGACAAAGTGCTATAGTGAGGAAGTCTGTTGCTGCTCGCTTAAGCAATAAGGGGAGGCGTCGGCCTCAGCTCCTAATGTGATCCCTTCTAAGGCAGCTCCCAAGAGGAAAGGCATCGACAAAGACGACCATCCCACCAAGAACATGACGGGCCAATCCGTTGGGGCAAACCGAGGGGATCAGCCGCAAAAGTCTCCCCCACCTCCCCATTATGGGGTTGGTAAGGGCCTTATGTCGACCCATGGTCCCATCGTCCCTAGCCCCATCTTGAGGCTGGTGAGCCATAAGGAGTACATCGTCGAGATGGTCAACTTGATCATCAAGGACACAGACCTAGATGAGTGTGGTGAGCACGCCACTGAGGATCTAAGGGCTTCTAGCCTCTTTGACTTGGCGAGGGGAAGTATCCATCAGGTTTACTTTTTTCTTCTCTTTTCTCTTTTCTTTTCTTTTTTTATTTTTATTTTTATCTCCCCATTTTAACCGTCACCTTTTTGCAGGCAATGGTGAGGATGAAAGCCCTTCAGGACAGGTGCAAAGCCAAGGAAGGGGTAATCCGTTGATATCGCAAACGTCAGGAACATGAGGTGGAGGAGCAAGATCAATACAAGGAGTCCGCCGTATTCTCAACGTGGAACTAATGGCGAAAGTTACCTCACTGGAGACAAAAGACCCGTTGATGTGCAGAGTTGGCTAAGGCGAACACTAATTTGTCGACGAAGTTAGTTGCCCTTCGTGAGCAAACGGAGCAAGCCAAGGTTGACGTCGTGGCGGAGTTCTGGACCTCTCAGTCGTATTACGATGAGTGCAACGGCTACTATGGTGACAAGTTTGACGATTGCCTAAAGCAGGTGGCTGTTGTCTACCCAGACTTGGATCTGTCTCAGGTAGTCATCAATGATACCGTCCCGCCAACTCTTGGTGGTGCCAACACCGTCATCAATGAAGCCGACACCTCTGTTCATATGGTTGAGAAAGAGGTGAAGGAGCCTACTGAGACTAAGCCAACAATCAGAACGTTCTCGATGGCAGACCTATTCCTTACGGCCCGATCGCTTCAAAAGGCTCGTCTGCCCCCGAAGGTCTATCTGCTTCTGACCAACCCCCTTTTAACGTTCCTCTATTTTAGTCTTATCCCCCCTTTTTCTCTTGCTTTAATATGTTGTAAAAGTAATTTTGAGACAATGGTGAGCCCTATTTTGGGCATTATGTATAAACATTTAACCTCGTTGTACTTACATTAATCACTTTTATCTGTCACTTTTACTTATTGCTTGTTGCTTTTGCTTTGTATATTTATTGTAATTATGGATATGCCCCTAATCCGTCGTAGAGACTTGGTTACGCCTGCTCGTTTACTTTCCCATTGGTATTATATATTTATTACCTCCATCCACTGTGTGTGTGCTTCTTAGGATATAGAGTTCAAGACTTAGTGATTTTTCGAATCCAAGCACCTGCTGGTGTCCCTAGGGATCCATTATCCTAGGTAGAACCCATCCATCCCTTAAACAGGACTTAACAATTTTTTGTGACTAGGTACTCGTCAATATCCTTGGTTATCCATCCACTCCGTAAGTAGGACGTAGTAATTTTGTGACCAGGTACCCGTTGGTATCCTTGGTCATCCATCCACTTCATAAGTAGGACTTAGTAATTTTGTGACCAAGTACCCGTCGGTATCCTTGGTCATCTGTCCACCTCGTAGGTAGGACTTCATAAAATTTTTTGTGACCAAGTACCCGTCAGTATCCTTGGTCATCCGTCCACCCCGTAGGTAAGGCTTGGTAATTTTGTGACCAAGTACCCGTCAGTATCCTTGGTCATCCGTCCACCTCGTAGGTAGGACTTAACAAAATTTTTTATAACTAGGTACCCATTGGTATCCTTGATCATTCGTCCACCCCATAGGTAGAACTTAATACTTTTTGTGGAAAATTTCTTAAAGGGTAGATCTTTGAATGATGTAGAAGAATGTAGAAAATGTGTCTAATAATCCTCAAGAGTCTTATTTCAATAATAAAAAAACTTAATATTCTACTTTAACAACATAAGGAAAAGAAGAGCAATAACATAGTTTTGTAGTCGTCTACTACTGGTAGTATCTCTGTAGGTGCTCGTTGTTCCATGGATGGTGGAGTCTCTATCCGTCGAGGGTCTCCAGGTGGTAAGTCCCTTTTCTATGGCAGTCAACGATGCTGTAGGGTCCTTCCTAATTGGGGCCTAACTTGCCCTACTTGGGGTCTTTAGTAGCCATCGTCACCTTCTTTAAAACCGGGTCCCCGACCTGAAAGTGCTGAGGTTTGACCTTGGTATTGTAGTGTTTTACCATTAAGTCCTGATAACATGTGATACGTTGCTTCGTCGTCGTCCTAATTTCATTCAGAAGGTCCAACAGCAAGCGCATTCCTTCTTCATTCCTCCTTTCGTCATGGTGGGCCACCCTGCAGCTGGTTAATCCGACTTCTGCTAGGATGACGACTTCATTCCCAAATGCAAGGCGAAAGGGTGTTTCGCCTATAGGCATTCGAGCCATTGTCTGATATGCCTATAACACACTTGGTAGTTCGTCCGGCCATATCCCGTTTACCCCCTTGAGCCGAGTCTTAATCATCTTAAGCAAGAATCAATTTTTAACTTCAACTTGACCATTGGCTTGTGGGTGGGTGGGTGACGAATAGTGGTTTTTGATTTCCAGCTATTGGGAGAAGTCTCTGAATGTGTTATTGTCAAATTGTTTTCCATTGTCGGAGACAAAGACTCTAGGGATGCCAAAGCGTCATATAATGTTCTTCTAAACAAAACCTTGGACATTCTTCTCAGTGATAGTGGCCAAGGGTTCTGCCTTGACCCATTTAGTGAAGTAGTCAATTCCTAGGATGAGGAACTTAAGTTACCGCATTGCTATGGGGAAGGGTTATGTTATGTCGAGCCCCCGCTAAGCGAATGGCCAGGGAGCGATCATTAGGGTAAGCTCCACCGACGATTGCCATATGATGTTGCTGAAGCGTTGGCATTTGTCACACGCCTTTACGTAGGATTGGGTGTCCTTCTGCATAATGGGCCAATAGTACCTTGCTCGTATCAACTTGTGGACCAGCGAGCGTTCTCCCGAGTGGTTCCCACATACTTCCTCATGTACTTCCTTCATAATGTAGTTTGCTTCGTCGGGGATTAAGCATCTTAGGTACGGACAAGAGAAGCTCTTTTGTAAAGGACATTCCCAATTAGTATGAAATGTGGTGACTACACCTTCAGCCTGTAAGAAGCATTGTGGTCTTCCCAGAGCGTCTCGTTCCTGAGGTAGGATACGATCGATGCTGTCTAGTTAGCTCCCATGGAAATCACCTATACATCTATTTTGTCAATCGCAGGGGAGTATTGGACGAAGGATAGTACCTGACCGATGATGCCCATGTGCTCTGCGGATGCAGCCTTGGCTAGACAATCAGCTTGCTCATTCTCTTCCCTCAGGATTTGCACAAATTTGGCAAAGAGCTTCTGCCCACCCTTCCTTTTATCATGCTTAGATACTCCTTCATCTGTTCCCTTTTGGCCTCGTTGATATGTCTGACGACAACTTACGAATTGCAGTGTACGACTACTGATGAGGCCCCTGCTACTTTAGCCAAGTCGAGGCCTGAGAGGACCGCTTCATACTCGACCTCATTGTTGGTCATTGGGAATTGGAGACGAATCGTACACTCTACTATATCTCCCTCTGGCGACAATAGGACGACCTCGACTCCTCTAGCGCGTTGATTGGATGAACCGTCCATCCATATTATCCACGTCGTTGGTCCTTCGTCTTCATCCTCTTTTGTTATGAATTCGGCAACGAAATCAACTAAGGCCTAGGCCTTTATTGCAGTTCTTGGTCGGTATAGTATGTCAAATTCGCTGAGCTCTATTGTCCACAAAACCGATTGTCCAGCTGCCTCTAGATTGTTCATCACCCTTTGTAATGGCTTGTCCGTCTAGACCATTATGGTGTGTGCCTGGAAGTATGGCCGAAGTTTTTGGGCAACCGTGATCAGGGCGAAGGCCAACTTTTCCATGGGGGGATACTTTTCTTCCGCTCCCCGAAGTGCTCAGTTGGTGTAATAGATAGGTAACTATATGCGGTCTACTTCTCGGATAAGAGCTGAGCTGACGGCTGTTGGGGACACAGCCAAGTAAAGAAAGAGTTCTTCACCGGGTTTGGATGGACTGAGTAATTGTGGGGATGCAAGGTATGCCTTCAGTTCCTCGAAAGCCTTCTGGTATTCATCAATCCATTTGAAGGCCCTCTTTAATGTTTTGATAAAAGGTAAGCACTTGTTTATCGTCCTAGAGATGAACCTGTTGAGAGCTACCACCCTACCATTTAAGCTTTGCACTTTCTTGACATTCTTTGAAGGCACCATCTCCAATATGGCCTGAATCTTATTAGCGTTGGCCTCCACACCTTGCTGTGATACCATAAAACCTAGAAATTTTCCCGATAATACCTCAAACACAAACTTGTTGGGATTGAGTTTCATGTCATAGAGGCATAGGGTTTTGAATGTTTCCTAAAAGTCATCTAGGTGATTATTCTCCTTCGCACTTTTTACAAGCATGTCGTCTATATACACTTCAACGTTCCGCCCAATCTGCTGGATGAACATTTTTTTTACCAGCCTTTGGTACATCACCCCTGCGTTCTTCAATCCGAATGGCATGACCTTGTAACAAAAGCTTGTGACAAATGAGGTCTTCTCCTGGTCAGCCTTGTCCAACCTAATCTGTTTGTATCCAAAGAAGACGTCCATGAAACTTAATAGTTGGTGTCAGGCTGTCGAGTCCACGAGGAGGTCAATACGAGGGACCAGGTAGTTGTCTTTGAGGCATGATTTGTTTAGCTTAGTGAAGTCTATACACATCCTCCACTTGCCATTCGCCTTTTTTACCATTACTACGTTGGCTAACCATTCAGGATCATATACCTCCCTGATGAAGTCTGCTTCTAATAGCTTGCGAACTTCCTCGGCTATGGCTTTATCCCTTTCCTGGGCAAAGACTCTCTTTTCTGTCGAATAGGAGGGAAGGTTAGGCACACATTAAGTTTGTGGACCATGACACTTGGATTAATCCATTGCATGTCCTTATGGCTCCAAGTGAAGACGTTCTAATTATTTTTCAGGAAGAGGACTAGCTCATTGTGTATGGAAGGATCAGCTTGTGTGCCGATACGAGTGACCCAACCTAGGATGTTGTCATCCAGGGAAATCTTTTCCCGGTCTTCCGTAGGTTCTACTACGACTCGTTGCTCCTCGATGCTTAATGCCTACAAATGATTGTCCATTTCTAACATGGCTATGTAGCACTCACGAGTGGTCATCTGATCTCCACGCGCTTCTTCTATCCCATACTCTAATGGGAACTTCACCAATATGTGGTAGGTAGATGACCTCCTTAGTGAGCTGCGGAGGGTACGTTCTAATGGTTACTAGTAAGGTGATAGTCCCAACGGGGAAGACCTTGGTACCACCAAATCCGACTAGCAATGTATCTGAGGGTAGGAGGTGTTCCTTGTTGATCCTCATTTGCTGGAATGCAAGGTAGTAGAGGATGTCTGCTAAACTCCCATTATCCACTAGCACCCGTCGAGTGTTGAAGTCTACAATCGACAAGTTGACTAGGGCATCGTCATGAGGGTGGTGAAGTCATCGGGCATCCTCTTTTGTGAAGTTGATGGTTGGGTCATCAACCCTAGTCATTTTAGGTGGTCGTCTAGAAATCTGGACATTTTGCATCATCCGTAAGTACGTCTTCCTCGCCTTTTTAGAGGAGCTAGCCATTTTATTCCTTCCTACGATTACCCTTATCTCTCTAAGCCGGGCCCTTGCTCTTTCTTTGACCCGTCGGTTAGGCTCGTGGTCCTTAGGTGGGTTTTCTCTGCCTCGAATGAATCGTTGTAAATTCTCTTGCTTGATGAGGGCTTCAATCTGCTGCTTGAGGTCATAACACTCAGAAATGTTATGCCCATGATCTCGGTGGAAGCGGCAGTACTTATTTCTAGGCTTTTTGTTCAGATCGCTCTTCAGCTTGTTCGGCCAAGTCAACGCCGCGTTGTCCCTTATCTGTATGAGGACTTGGTCTAATAGGGTATTCAAGGGTATGAAGTTAATAGTCCTCCCAGGCAGAGGTCTTGATCTCCTGTTGTCCTTTCAATCACTTGTTCAGGTAGACTTTCTTCCTTTGTCAGGACAGGGGTCGTCCTGTCTTTCTCTCTTCTTTGGCTTGCCCCCTCGGGCAATCATGGTGTTTTCGGCATTCATGTACTTCGTGGCTTTGTACAACATATTAGCCATCCTCTTTGGGTCATTCTTGTAAATGGAGTAGAAAAACTCTCTGAATTGCAGCCCGTTGGTGGACACGGTGACCAGAACTTTGTCGTCGACTTCATCAATCAAAAGGCCCTCCTTGTTGAAACAAGTCACGTACGACCTTAGGCTTTCATCTTCTCATTTTTTAATGTTCAATAGACTTGCTGAGGACCTCTTGTACCTCTACTTTCCGATAAAGTGGGTGACAAAGTGTCCGCTCAATTCTTTGATGGTGGAGACGGTGTTGGGGGCCAGTTTACTGAACCATACCCTTGCTGGCCCCTTGAGTGTAGTGGGGAACACCCTGCACATAATTTCATCTGGAACCCCTTGTAGGTGCATGAGGGTTTTGAATGACTCTAGATGGTAGAGCGAGTCCCGTGAATCATCGTATGTTTCCACTTGTGGCATCCAAAACTTGGTAGGGAGAGGGAAGGAAGTCACCTGTGCTATGAAAGGTGAGTCCATCTACTGAACTAACTCGTCCAAGTTGGTGGACACCCGTCCCCTCATGGCATTCATCATCACATCCATCTTCTCCTTCATCATCTACATGTCCTGGGCCATGCGCATTGCGCTGATTTCCAATTCTGACGGATGGTTGGTGTCCTCTGGTCCATCCCGTTTGCTGGGGACATTGCTTTCTTCCTGATCTTCCCTCTCCTAATGGTCCCCCGTCGGGAGATAACTATCATTCTACTCGTCATTGTCCCGTCCGTTACGCTGGTCTTCGAGACATCGCTCATTCCTTTGGTTTAACTGTTGCTAAAACTCCTAGTTACGTTGGGTAAGCCGCTCGGCTGCTACCGCCAGGGTCTGCATTTGCCTCTCCAAGGTGTTGGAGGGATTCCCTGTCTCCTAATTGATGCTGGCCATCGATCGCGTCTGGACCATGCAACTCTTTGTCTCGAAAGTAGTGATATGGCTAATCACTTGTTCCCACATACGGCGCCAACTGATGATGCATGAAAATCGTCAGTGAGTTGATGGCTCCTAATCACATCGATTGGTACTTGTAGAATAAGAAAGCAAGAACCAAACAAAAGGCACTAGTGGGGCACCAAACAAAGACCCTCCAAAGGTTAAGTTAGTGAATGAGAAATTTATAAGAACTTTATAGTGAGAGAGTTAGGGATTTTCTGCGTACTTGGGAAAGGAGAACTGTTGCTTATATAGTGGTGGGGAGGAGACCTAGATCCCAAAAATACCGGAATTTTCCTTATAGGGAGAATGTGGAGTTAATTCCATCGAGATCTTAGGGATACTCTCTATTCTGGGAATGTGGAAATCGTGTGGTAGGGTCTTTGTGCGTGGTGTGCAAGATGTTTCCATAAATGAATATGTGTGTAGACCACACCAGGCTACGTAGGACTTGTCGGTATGCTTCTCTGTCAGTAGGGGTCACCTGTCGGTCTAATAGGGAGACACTCCTGTCAGCTTCGTCTAGACCTGTCAGCGTAGCTAGCGGCTTCTAAAGAAGCCGATGGTTCCTTCGAGGCCGACGGTTCCGTCAGTATGACACCTTTTCTTTAACGAGTTCTGTTGTTTAAGGATCCCAATTTTATTACAAAAATACCCTTATCACTTTCCAAACTCTGTGCAGAAAGTTTATATTCTTGACATCATTGAATTTCTCCTTAATGGTTTGTAGATCGCCTTGAAGCTTTTTTATTTTTTTTATTAATAACAGCCACCAAACTTATCTGTTGTTCAGCCTCCTGAGCAGTGATTGAACCGAACTGCTTCAAGTTCAAGACTCCATAAATAACAGCATTAGCAATAGTTGGAGTTGGACAATACAAGAAATAGGAAAAGATTCACAAAAAAGAGAAATTTAAAACCACATAACAAACTGACAGCGTCCATGAAACTATACTCTTTCTTCTTTTTCTTGCTGGATCAATTAACCTATATTCCTCCATATTTGCTGTGTTACTTACGGTTCATTTTATTATTATTGTACATCAACCAATATTGCAGGCTCTTACTGCATGATCTATCTTCATTCGATACCAAACAAGGGTAGGAGTATCTACATTGACCAATGCTAACATACAAGGATCGATATGTTTATTTTAATTTAATTTCACAAGTCAACTGTATTTTAATTTTAGGTCCTAAGTCCTTTTTTTTTTTCTTTTTTTTCTTTTTTTGAGAAAAAAAGTCCTAGTACTTAATTAGGTTTATTTGTATTTTATTAAAATTAGGATTATTTTTGTAATAAGTTATTATGGTTTCCTATATTAGTTAGAACTAGTCGCAAACCCGTGCGATGCACGGGTAACTTTTAACTCAAAATGTTAACATGTTCAAGTTTAAATATTTATCTAATTTCGACTATTTTAAAGTTAAATCATCTCCAATATGAAATGGAGAGAAAGTAATTAAACATCTCGCATGACATGTTGTCAAAATTTTAAACATCTTTAAAAATGAGAAACATCCAAATTTTATATAGTAATATATTACATAGTCGCTAACCCGTGCGATGCACGGGATTGTTTTAAATCAAATGTTAACATGTTCAGGTTTAAACATTTCTCTAATTTTAATTATTGAAAGCTAAATTAACTCTAATATAAGATGAAACATGTAATTATGATGAAACTATCAAAATATTACACATAAGATAAATACAAATATTATGAAGTAATATATTACAATAATCATAATGTGCTCTTACATTTGGTTGAATAAGCATTACAAAAGAACCAGTAAATAGAATAAGTATACATTTGTGCTTACATCTTCAAGCTTTATCCAATGCTTTTCAAGAATCTATTTCCTCCCTTTCTTAGGCTCTTCTCTTTTCTCAACTTCTTCAAGCTACTTTATTTTTCGCCAAATTAGTATCAAGTATAACACCAAATTATACCAATTCATCAAAGATTTACAATGTATAACCAAACACTCTAAATGTCAATAAATTTCATAATAACCCCACCCCAACTATTGAATTATTAAAAAAGTTCAATACATCTATAATATTCATGAAAATAAGTATTCCATTGGTTTTCATCATGAAATTCAGAAATAAATAACAAAATAGATTGTTCACACACAAAAAGGTATCATCTTTTTGTGAAACATTTTTAAATTGTACCTATATAGTTTTATTCAAACATTAAGAATACAAAAGCCACAAATCTAGATATTTATGGCATTTAGTTCAAGTGCCAAACCAAAACTAAAGGCATGCCTAAGTACAGTTCACAAAGGCTTTGTGGCATTGCACAATGTAGGGATGTGTGATTAAATAATGCATATATATTTGTATGCTTCAATAAGTTGCAAGGGTACCAAACAACAGTGATTTATGAACAACACACTTGGTTGCATTCTAGCAGCAGTAGTAGCAAGAGTAGTATTAGCAGTTGTAGCTCTAACAAACTTTAAGTACAATACACATTCACACACCAGACATTTAAAACATTAAATACAAGGCCCTACAGATGGCACAACAGCCCACATATTTGGTATGAAAAATGCTTCTATATGGAGAAAATGTCATCTGATAATTCACCTATTTTTAACTTCCAAAATGTGCATTGGAAGATGGAAATTAGGTATTACAGCTGCTTGTGGAGACCTCCATTTTGCGTTCCTACCTCATAGTAACAGAGAAAATGAAATTAGCAAAATTAGCAAAACAGAGTTTTTGGCAAGAAGACTTGGCCCCTTTCTCGAGTTTCATCATTTGCTTAATTACTTGGAAAAAATAGAAAGAAAACTAAACTAATGTTCCTTCTTTAATTTTTGCTTCCTTCATTTTCTCAACAACCAAACAAATCAAGAAAGAATCACATAACAGATCTACATTCTACAACCACATATCCATTCCATGAATTCAATTCTGCTGAAAGAAACAAACAAAAAAACACATTCTTTATCCTCAAAGAGAAAATTAAACAAAAGCATAAGAACATCGAATCACAAATTGAAACAAAGAAGAGAGAGAGAGAGAGAGAGAGAGAGATAATACCTTAGCGAGATTGACATAGAAGAAGAGTGGTTTCTTGGTGTTGGAAACCTGAATTCGGTTCTTCTTCTGAGGCTCAGTGGGTGCAGTTGATTGAATTTGCTAAAATATGAAAGAGAGAGCAATGCAGCCAATAATTGAAAATAGCACTACCGGCTCCAAACCCATCAATCTATGCTAATCACTCCCAAACATAGCCCTAAATCATACTTAACAGCCAAAACCAATAGAACAAAACCCAAAATCAAAACCACGAATTTACTCCAGATAAAGAGAATAGGTAAGGGGAAAAACCTAAAATTAAAATAAAAACCCAATTGCATTCTAATCTATAATCTTGGGATCCAATTCAACAATCTTACAATTATTCAATCTTCCTCTAAATATTTACTCAGAATAAAACAACCCCCAAGTTGCTAACACAAGCTTGACAATTGAATTCGCCAACATAACCATCATATCATAAATGCAAATATCTTAATAACGTGATCCAACATCAAATTCCACACGGCATTGCTTCAAAGTACAAAAAAAAAAAACTAATTACCCACAAACTGACCTGCTGGTATCCAGGCGATAAGCCATAAACAGTTTGAAACACGTTATCACAATTCTCAACGGGCAACATCGGCACAAGCTGAGCCCACCTTCACAAAAACAAAAGCACTTCCAATTAAGCACTTTTTCAATAAGTAAAAACTAAACTAAACTAACAGCATTCTATAACAATCAAATAAAAAGTGAAAAAATAAAACCAAAATAAAATCAGAGACTCACTGAGTGAAAGAGCCACAAAGAAAAACACTGTTTCCACCATGTCTCCAAACGAACCGCATTGGGATTAACACTGTGCCCGAAACTGCGGCTTCTTCCGGCACAGAATTCATGTTCGGCGAAAACATTTACCCCTGAATTTTTCAACAATTTACGAAGAAATGCCCCTCCAAGAAATCAACTTTCTTCTTCTTCTTCTTCTTCCTGCTTCTTTTTTTTTTTTTTTTTTTTTTTTTGGTAACACACAGCTCGCTTTATCTATTTACCATAACAAAACCCCAAAAAAACAAAAATCAAAGCAAATTCGCTACAATTCAGTACAATCCCTAAAAAATACAATAACCAAACCCTAAAAAAGTTCAAAATTTTTTAAAAGAATGAAAAACCCCAATCACTGCCTAAGGCTCAGTGCGTGCAGTTGATTGAATTTGCTAAAATATGAAAGAGAGAGCAATGCAGCCAATAATTGAAAATAGCACTACCGGCTCCAAACCCATCAATCTATGCTAATCACTCCCAAACGTAGCCCTTAATCATACTTAACAGCCAAAACCAATAGAACTAAACCCAAAATCAAAACCACAAATTTACTCCAGATAAAGAGAATAGGTAAGGGGGAAAACCTAAAATTAAAATAAAAACCCAAACATAGCCCTAAATCATACTTAATAGCCAAAACCAATAGAACAAAACCCAAAATCAAAACCACAAATTTACTCCAGATAAAGAGAATAGGTAAGGGGGAAAACCTAAAATTAAAATAAAAACATCACTAACCATTCTTTAAAATGCCAAGAGATGAAGCCCATGTAGAATTTGATCTTCCATAGGGTTTCCCTAGGTTCAACGAAGCCAACATCGTTCAAATCCTCAGTAGACTGCCTTTCCGTGGTGGCAGCGATCTATGGTGGCGGCAATCTGTGGCGGCGGCAGTGACGGTGGGAGAATCTGAGTTTTGGGTTTTGATTTTGGAGGAAGGAAAGGGTGAGTTTTGGGTTTAGGGGAAGGAGAAGTTTGCGTCTGAGAAGAGAAGAGAGAGGTATCGGTTTTTGTAAGGTTTTGTATCGTGTATTTGGTTAGGAAAAATTAGATTTATTTTAAATCAAATTTAATAAATTTAAAAAATAGAAAAAAAAAATGCTAACGTGGAAAATTGTGGAAGCTTCAAAAGCTTCGGTTTTATATATATATATATATATATATATATATATATAGATTAGGATCTAGTATTACTTTATAAAAAAAGTATTGTACCCCCTTCAAAGAGAATAAAATTTTCTATTGAAACAATGAAATTGTCTCTAAGGCCCGGTGCTGACTAAACCCAAAATTAGGTGCTAACTCTTAAGGATTTTTTTTTAGCTCGGTGCTGACTCCTAGGTTATCATTTTAATCAATAGAACTCATCAATTAAGCCTGTATAACGACTATATGAGATTGACCTGGTAAAACCTCAACTATATAATTTAATTAGCTTATCCATGTCTGCTAGCAGAAGTCTCATGCAAGAACAACATAAATTGTACACTTTATAACCATTAAAATGTTCTGTCAAACACATTGGTGCCACACTAACTAAATTAAAGATGCTGCTTACCCTGAATGTAGACATTTGGCTTGCATGCAAACTTGGCCAATCCAATTGGTGTTCCACTTCTCCAGTCTCATAAGCTTCTGATGTGGGTACAGAAGGCTGGTGTCCATGTCCCATCTGATATAACAAATGATAGAAATTTGTAATCTTCTAAGGAAGGGCTAATTAACTGTTACTTATACTATAAAAATTTAAACTTGTAGAGACTAATCTGAAGACTTGATCCAGGATGATTGACCCATTACATATATCCAACTATCAACCTTTCTCCATTAAAATTTTGAAAATGAACTATCATTAAAATAGTCTCTCAACATGAATTTTACTGTGAAATTGTTGAAACCAATTTCAGAGTTAAGTCAGCATGGCTTAGCTTGTTTACAGTGGCTTCACTTGTTCCTAATAGTGCAAAAGAATGTTTACTGACACGCTATTCATATTTTCTCCTTTCCATTTCAATGTAAATAAAAAGGGAAGACAACCATTCTTAAGAAAACTAATTAAAACAATCAAAGCCCAAAGCCAGCTGAAGTAACCAAAATTGGTATACCACCAAAGTGGCTCACAAGACAAATCCCATTTTGCATGCACAGGAACCATTACGTAAAAACATAACTAATTACCAACAACTAGAATTGACAAAGAAACAAAAGGATAGGCCCTTTTGTAGTGGTACTCTGGTTATGTAATATATGATAAGACTGTTTAAAAAATTCTATATACTATTTTTGTGTTCATGTGTTCTAACAAGTACTAGGACATATGTGAATCATGTTAGAAACATATGTTATCTAGAATTAGCTAATCTTTTGACAAAACGTACTTTACTTATAATTGGGTAGATCTAGGATGTGTTTAATGCTTCAAGGAACAAAATTTCAAGTCCAAGTGTTAAAGCCATGCAAATCTGTCCAAGAATCAAGTGAAGAAGTGCTGGATTTTAAAGCTCGATAGCTAGTTCGACAGCTAGCTCGACAGATAGCATCTATCTAGGTTTAAAAGGCAGTTTAGCTCGATACTCGACAACTGCTCGATAGATACCCTATCTATTGAGATTTATGAAAATCAGATTTTCAGTTCTAATTTCACTCCAATCCGTGTATACATGTTTGAGCTTCCTTTTCTCACAACCCTAAACATATATAAGGATATTTTAAGGGCCGTCACAGTTGATGCAAGTGAGTGCAACTTGATGCAAAGGTTTTTCGCAAGTATATTGTGACCGGAGACATATGCTCTAATTCATCTTTCTCTTCAAGAAGCTGCTGCATTTGTACACCATAGAGTTTTGTAACCAAGGAGTTTCGTGATCTTCATCGTGTTGATGAACTAAAGAACTTTGCAGCCAACATCCTTCTCAAGTTGGTGGTTAGTCACGTATTTGGATCTGTGCATAGATTAGTTAGTCACGTACTGGGAGCCGTGCATTAAAAGGAGAGATTGTCACTACAAAACAAGTCTAATTGGGTATTGGGGTAAGGGTTCAACTGTAGGTTGGTATAAGGTACCGAGATTCCTTTACTTGTAACCGCTTGTTGTGATAATAGTGGATTCTCGAGAATGGTGACTTTAAAATCACCCGGTGGGATTTTTGCCTTGGAAGTTTTCCCCATTTGTAAACAAATCACCGTGTCAACTTTATTTTCCGTTGCATATTAACTTAGTTGATAATTTGTTTGTGCTACCACACTTATTGCATGTTAATCATATTAATTAATTAACTTGGCTAATTAATTGGTTAATTCATCACAAGGAATCAATACATTCTTCGCCTATCACTACTGTTTCCTAAAAAAAAAAAAAAAATTGACAAAGAAATCATAAAGCAATCCAAATTATTTTCCAATAAAGCAGCTGGCTTGACCACTAATAGTGCTATCATGTAAATCTCTTACTACTTTTTAAAACTAACCTCTAACGAAGCGAAAACAAATACAATTGAGATCTAGTATGTGTTTGGATCCGGCTGTTGCGCTTTGCGTTTACGTTTCTTCTCTCTCTTTTTTTTTCTTTTTTTTTTTTCTCTGCTGCTGCGCACGCGTTTAGGGGGACAAACGGCTACTGTTCATGAACAGTAGCCATATATTGTTGACTTTTCAGCCTCTTTTATCAGTCTCATGGGTCCCGTGAACAGTGCACGGGACCCACAAACTTCATTTTTTAGCAACTTTTTCATTAAAAATGGGTCTCACGGCACTATTCACACATTTAAAAATTATTTTGCTACAGTGTTTTCAGTTTTCAATTTCAGCAAAATAAGTTCTATCCAAATGGACCCCTAAAATCATGGAAAATTTTCACTCAGTCATAAAATATTTTTTTTATAAATGGCTTCGTATTATATCATTAAAAAATTTCTCTAAAAGTGACATGTAATCCTGCTAAAAAAAGTATTAGATGCATAGATCTTGCTTAATAATCATGTTATGAACACCATTTAAGAGCATTTACAATTTCATTAATTGTGACCAGATGTTTGTCTCACTTATAATCTCAAGTAATCTATAATAATTGGTATCTAAGCAAATAAAATGTGCAAAGGTTTAAAAGGGGATAGTCCACAACTATTATATATGGTGTGTCAGTATAAAATCCATCCTATAGTTATGTTTTTTTTAGTCTTTACTCGTCTATATATACCATGTTTGGAATTGAATATGTAAATGCATATACACTTTTAAAAATCATGTTTTCTCATTCACTAATCACAAACTAGATGAGCAAAAAGGTAGTATCCCAATCTTCCACTTACAGAGAGCACATCATCTGAAAACTGTTTCTAGAACAGAAAACCAAATTTGCTAATAGAAAAGCATTTTAAGAATTATATTCATCTAAATTGACAACCCAAAGGGCTTTAAACTTCAAGAACAAGACAACCATGCATATTGAAAGTTCAAATAGTGTGTAAAACACCCTTGAACGTTTAGACCCCCAATTACAAAATAACCAAGTCAAGCTTTATGTCAAACAACTAGTGTGCGGAAAATGAACAAAAGCTATAAAACAGAATTGGTAGATAATCTAAGCCAATTAAAATCACAACCCACAGCAGATAATAAAAGGCAAAGATAAAAGGGAAGAAAGATGCAAACACAAGGACAACACATGATGTGTTATCAAAGAGGAAACCGAAGCCCTCGGCGTAAAACCTCTCCGCCGCCCTCCAAGTGGTAAGTAATCCACTAGAAAATGTAGTTGGGATACATGGACAGCAATAGACCCTCCAAGCCTAATCTATCCAATGCACCTAAGCCCTCCAAGTTTCTTGCTCCAACGAGATTGCGCCGAACCTATTTCTTTTCTAGCTTTCCGGATTCCGCTACTTGACCATAGCATCAACCAATGTAGATTGGTTCCTTCCTAACTACTTCCCAGAACACCAAACAGCCCTCTCACAGTAATGGGTATGGTGAGAAAAGGTTTTGGTAAAAGACCTCTCAAGGGTTTAACAATGGAGAGGAAGAGAGTTGAGGAATTTGAAGAGACTCTTATGTAAAGATTGTAGATGAATCAATCATGTTTTTCTCTAGGATTTCTCTCTCAAAATTCTCTCTGGAAGCTCTCTATCTTTTGTGGGCATAAGGAGTATTTATACTAGGGTGAGAACGGAATGTGAAGAGTCAGGTTTTACAAAACAGGGGTGGCTCGCGGCTTGACTGAGTCGCGAGATCCAGCCGCGCAATAACAGAACGGCCAGTTGTCGTATTTTGTTCTGTAGTGCTTCAGCTAGCATGACGCTTCAACTTTTGGCATGCTTGGCACATGTGCTGCTTCTGGCGGCTTGAAGCTGCGAGTCACCCGCGAGATCAAGTCGCGACTCTTTGTTTTCTTGTACACTCTTGAGCATTTCAATACTCTATCTCACTCACTACCCTTACAACAATCCCACCTAAATACAGGGTTACTAAATGCTGAAATACAAGCAAATTTGGCACGGAATAAAGCCAACAAGATGGTTAATTAAATTCAACCTTACACATATCTCTAGGACCATGGTAACACAGATTTTAAGCTGTACTACAATTCTTTAGGTCCTTGTGTATGTCACCAACGACCATGAGAAAAAATGACAAAGCTCAACATCAAATACCCCCATTTGTATAATCAAGAGCACTAAACTTGATTCAATAATTAGTTTTCAACCATCAAATTCAAACTTACGGACAAATCTTCTACTATATGGAAAACTTTAAAGAATCCAGTAAAAAATAAAAGCTAGAAGACCATATCAAAAAAAAAAAAAAAAAATGTTCAAGGCGACTACTCTTGTCTTCTTGTGAATCATAATTGTAAAGTATTGCATATTAATGAGCGGTTTCTTGGGTCACAAGAAACTGATTGTGAAAAAGTTTTGAACAGAAAAAGAAGACAAACCCACCAAACTAGCTGAACAATATTAACAAGAATTTTAACAATTCAGTTATACAAGATAGATAATGTACCAGCATGCATGAATAGCAAAAACCAAAGAAAGATGTGCAATGATTATGTGTTTGTGAATGAGAAATAGTTTTGCACGTATAAAGAAATGTAATGCTACAAGATTCACAATGATGTTATGGAACTAAATAATGAAGCAAATGTGGCAAGAAATGTACCTCGTTTTCTTGAATGCTTCAGTTAAAGCAAATGAGAGTGATCGAAGCTTTCTTGTCTTTGTGAGATAAAGATTTGCGAGGGAGTGTCTTTCTTGAAATTGCGTGCGCAGAAAAATATATGAATTTTTTTTGTAATGGAAATGATATGGGCAGGACTTTTCTGTTTTTATATAGCCCTTGCTAAGGGTGTGTTTGGCGTTGGTTAAGCAAGTGATATCTAATAGCAAGACACTAACCCCCATAGGTCATGTCCATTCAGTGAGGTTGGGCTTGGGGCTCTTTTTTTTTTTTTTTTTTTTTTTTTTTTTTTTTTGAGGAACTAGGGCCTGTTTCTATATTGGCTTAAAGTTCAACTCTTATGTCATGGAAGACTGGAAGTCAAATCTGAAGTCTCAATATTGGAATAAGTATTGTCTCATACTCTCATGCTAGTTTATAAAATGATGTAGACTCAATAAAATCATCTTGTTTCTCAGCCAAAAAATAAATAAAAATGAGAGACTTAAGTTCATATATCACCTTAAAAATAATAAATAAATAAAAGGACTCTATTTGTGCTTTAATCTAATGATAAAGAGTCATATGTAAAGAGCAATTGTCATGAAACAAACTCTATTAACTTTAAATCCTACTGTATTTGTTAACATAAAATTAGTGTTGTCATATGACCTCCTAATCATATATTTTTACCAAGAATTTTTTTTTTTCTGTTGATAATTTGATAGTTACCATGGGAATATAGTATTTGAATTCTGAGCTTCTCCATTGAAAAAAAACAAATGATCAACTACAAGGCTCCTAGCTATTCTTACCAATGATTTTGCATGTAAGATTGTGCTTGAAAACATTTAGTTAGTGCTAAAAAATGTATATAAGAAAGTGATGTTTTAACTTTTTTATTAGACTATTCTACTTCATACTCATTAGACATTAGAAACCTTATGAATTAATAGTGTGGTAGCCTAGTGGGTGGAATTTAGAACCTCTAGATTTACGGCATGTTCTTCAAATCCATTAAACTCATCACTCAAATTAACAATGGTATTAAAACTTTTTAAAAATGATTTATTAACAAATACCTTAAAGACACTTGTTAGCTTAACCCTAAAACTATATATATATTGTAAGGACACAATTTGAGTCCTAAGCCCAAAAAGTAAGAGGATCTAGGCCCAAAGAGTCCAATACAATGAATTTGTAGAGAGTGGGTTGGAAAACTGGGTTCTAATGAGTTGGGTAGCAATTATAATGGATTCAAATGACAATAAAGTAAAAGTAGACAGGTTTTATCTAAAGAAAATTGTCGTCAGCACAATCCAAGGAGATCAGTTCTTGATTATATTTCTTGAAGTTGTTTACAAGTACAGATCTTATTGCTACAGTATTTCTCTCTCAATTCTCCAATCCTTATCTCTTAGGGCCTCCCTTCTATTTTATACTATCTTCCTCATTTCATCTCTACTCTCCACATGTAGATCAAATTGTTGGTGTTGATTCTTGTCCCATCAGCACCTTCCTGAAGTCTTTGGGGACCAGTTGTAAGGCTGAAAATTACTACTCAGGTATTACTTCCTCATTAATGCGGCCAGAGAGTTAGCTACAGAGCATTCAATGCGGTGGTAGCAACTTTCTCTTAGATATTATATAGCTCCCCTCTGTCATGTGCTTCTGGGATGTTCATTCTTATCAATAGAACTTCTTGGAACTTTGCCCTGGATGGCAGACAACACCGTTGGACCTCGGCTTTGCTTCACCAAGGAGGCTTTCATGCTCAAACCACCTTGTTGTACTCTTATGACCAAACTTCACCTCTTCATTTACTAACATGGACTCCCACGACAGTGTTTATCAATCCTCGGATTACTTAACGTTCCTTAGATTGGGCCCCTGGCCCAATATATACATAGATACATACTGTTAGGCCTATCACCCCTACAATAGCCCCTCAAAATTCTCCTCTCTGACTCCTCAGGAAGAAAAGAGGATTTCGATGTCATTGCAATTACCCCGCGCTTATCATACATCACCGCTGTCTACGCAAGTGCCTTTTTAACTGCCCAACACATGCACCTGATGCTTCAGCATCCGAGACGCACTTTCATTAAATTTCTGCGACTCCCTGTTCCCCACGTTCTACGGTGCGATGCGGATCCAACGGCTGAGGATTTCTTTGGTATTCGGGCGAGAATTTTCCCGCTTGTAACTCTCGCTCTCTCTATGATACAAATATTACCTAAACACCTCGTTCACCTCACTTTAGCATTCCTGCACTGAACTTGTGCACTTACTCACTTCACTTATGCCCTTACAAATATCAAAAGCCAATCCAAGGAGAGTTCCTTTCTTCACGTAAGTCTTTATTTTCTAAACCTCTTCATTTATTTCCCTTCTAATTTTCTTTACTCAGAGCCCTTTTTTTCTCCTCGACCCTTTTATTTTTTCCTTATCTTCTTAGAATCTTCAACCCTCCTACAAATATGGGTATGTTCGCTTATTTGGTAGACTCCGAGGAGGGTATAGAGAGCTTTAAAGCTCAGTATAGGATCTCGCCCGGAGTCTCCATTAGATATTGTAAGGAGGGGGACTGGCATACCAATAGGCAGGAGGGAGAAGTGGTAATCCCTATGATTGCCTTTTTAGAGGGAGGGATGAGAATCCCTATAGGCACAGTCACTAGGGATTACCTTAGGGCTCATAGATCAGCCCCTACCCAATGTGCCCCAAACATGTTTAGAATATTAGGTAGTGTCGAAGCCCTAAATGAGAAAATAGGCCTCAACCTCACTCACCACGTGTCAATTGGATTTATAACCTTCACCACCTGAAAGGGCAAGGGTACTACCTAAAAACTAGGTACCCTGAGGTTAAACTTATCTCCTGCCTCCCTGATTCCAACAAGGGCATGAATAAGGATTTCTTGATCATCTTGGGGGAGTGGCATGATGGCCTCCCCTGCCCGACGAGAGAAGGGCAACCAGGTGGGGTTTTAAGTTTAGGTTTATTTCTTCGAAGTTACCCTTTCTTCGCTTTGACACATTCTGTACCTATTTTTCTCCTTTTGTTTCAGTATTCGAACTTTTTTTTGATTTGTGCCATTTCCTTTTTTGATTGTTTTCCTTGATGGTTTTGCAAATCATCACACCATTGTTTCGAACTTCAGCCTTGTTAATCAGCCAAGTCTTGACAAGATACTCCAAGCCGAGGTGTTTGTTCACACCGATGGTCAACTACGAGCGGCCCATTTGATCCTCATATGCACCCCGCTTTCCACAAGTTTTTAGGCGCCGAAGTGCATTATCAAAGCAAGGGACCCACGCTTACACCAAATAAGTGTTGCTGTTCCGAGTTTTCTCACCACCAACCCTATCCCAGAAGGCATACCAAATATAGCATTGCCATCCCAATGCATTACCAAGGAAGAGGCAACCTCGTCCCAGCCTACGATTAAGGAAGATGAGGAGATCGTTGAAGTGTCCAACTCGGAAGACGACTTCGAGGTCTTCAACTGGCCTTTGTCTCCAAAAGTCCCTGCCGAGGACTCCAGTCATCTTCCCTCGGCCCAAGTAAGCCAAACACAATGAGACTTTCCTGTTTCAGAAGCTATGGCAATACAACGCAAGCCAAGGTCTACTCTCCAAGAGTTGCTGGAATCCCAAGCTGGGGGAAACGCGCCCAAGAAAGCCAACCAGTCCAAACCCCCTGCCCTTCCATCTGTACAAGCCTCCTAACCTGAGCTTGCTGACAGAAAGAGAAAGCGAGACCAAAAGAGGAAGGAAGTAATGGACGAGAGAAGGAGATCTCCATCTAAGGAGGCCGAGGATCAGTGGGGAGGGGGGGGGTAAACAAGCTAAGGTCATCCAAACGAGATCTTCCAGCAACGTGGCTATCACAGAGAGGAGGATTGAACCACAGGCCAAAGTCCCCACCTGGACTCCTGCCATGGTGTTGGATGGAGCTCCTCTCCTCAGCAACACCTTTGTCCAAGATTTCTAGCACGGAAAAGCTGGATATGTGGCCAACGCCATAGAGCAAGCTCTACTGCTGCCTGTTGACATGGATGACCTCAGAGGGATGAGGAACCATGAAGTGTTCCTCAGCTTGAAGAAGGATCTCGCCCTGGTAAGCCCTTTAGCTAATTAATTTTAGCTTTGCTTTGCTTTTCTTCTCTTTATATATATATACATACTCAAGGTTGTATCAATGTTCTCATTTTCTTACTCTTATATATATTATTCCACTTTCCTTGGTAGGCCGTCCAATGCACGCATAAGGCCGAGGAGATAGTTAGGAGTTCCCACAAGTTGATGAAAGAGGAGGAGGGAAGGTGCATTGCAGTAGTGGTTGCCTTTAATGTGGCCGAGAAGAGGCTACAAGAGCTAAAGGAAAATCTGACTGAGGTAGAAAGGGATAAAAAGAGTGTTAAAGTCGCCTTGGAAGGAGTTGAAAGGCAGGCTGAAGGCCAGCGAAAGTTGCTTCGTCAGGCCGAGGACTAACTGATCGCCTCCAAGGAGCAAGTTATGGCACTAAAGAAGAAACTGAAGGAGGCCGAGAAGGCTAAGGATCAGGCCGAGAAGGCTAGAGATCAAGCGGAGTAGGAAGGGTACGATGTGGGAGTGGCAGAGACCGAGGAAGCCCTCAGGGCTGAGGTTTCGAAGGTATATAGAAACTACTGCTGTGGAACGAGGCCCTTAACCAAGCTGGAGTTAAGGCCTCTTCTACACTTAGGAGAGTAGAGAGTGTATACTACCCTTCTACCATCCGTGCATCTGGCCCTGCCAGTTCCACAACTGATACTGCCTCCGAGGTGGCAGACATGGACAAGGCCAGTCCAGCCAAGGTCCTTGGTCCTCCCCCCTCCTGACAGCCCTTCCAAGGTGGCCGAACAGCCTAGGGTCGTTGAAAAAGAAGCGGACACAACCAAGGGAGTGGCCCCTGATGCCACCAAGCCCCTTGCTATCCCTCAGGACCCACCCAAAGAGAAAGAGGTACCTCCTAGGATGGAGATAGTTCTAGCAACTCTCCTAGTGCCTACAAAAGGTGACCCTAAGGGTAAGGGCCAAGAATCTTCCAAGGCAGCACTCTCCTAGTCTACTAAAGCCCCACCAAAGGAAAAAATTGTAATAAAAAAGTAGTTTAAAGTAGCTTTTTTTCTTTGTTTTTAACTATTGTTTTTATTTTCAAAGTTTGTAATCAAGTTCCTCTTTTGTAATTACTCTACCTTTTACTAAGGCTTAAATTAATGAAGATTATGAACATTTCCTTTATTTTTATGATATTTATGCAAGTCTTGACACGGTTTCTATCTTATTTAGCACTTTACCAATATGAAAATGAGATACAATTTCATTTAGCTATTTGTGTAAATGATAATGTGTCTGAAATTTAAACGTAGTATATTCTTTACTCCAAAAACATACACAACGATAAAGTATCCATATATGTCTGACTCCATTTAATTCCTCATTTATCAGTAAGTATAAAGAATTGGATGGACAATCAATTCTCAAACAGATAATAGGTATTCCTGCAAATGCTTTAAGTGATGCTCATGAGTTTCTATTTGAGCACGTTACTACAATGAAGATCTCTACCATTCAGAGTGGTTGATTTGACATTTAAATATTCCTGCAAATGCTTTAAGTGATGCTTATGAGTTTCTATTTGAGCACGTTACTACAATGAAGATCTCTACCATTCAGAGTGGTTGATTCTATTTGACATTTAAATAATTAACAAGAAGTACTAATTTACCCCAAGCATGTGGTCTGAGGAGCTAGTCATGACTAAGGCTCTGTTTAATACTTAGCAGAATGATAAGAAGTATTAATTTACCCTAAGTATGTGGTCCGAGGAGCCAGACATAACTGAGGCTCTGTTGTCATGGAGTATTAATTTACTTAAAGTATGTGGTCTGAGGAACTAGGCAGAACCAAGCATAACTAAGGTTCTGTTTAACACTTAGAAAAATGTCATTAAATATTAATTTACCCAAAGCATGTGGTTCGAGGAACCAGACATAACTAAGGTTCTGTTTAACACTTAGAAAAATGTCATTAAGTATTAATTTACTCAAAACATATGGTCCAAGGAACTAGGCATGACTAAGGTTCTATTTAACACTTGGAAACATGTCATTAAGTATTAATTTACCCAAAACATGTGGTCCGAGGAGTCAGGCATAACTAAGATTCTATTTAATACTTAGAAAAATAATATGAAGTATTAATTTACTCAAAGTAGGTGGTTCGAGGAACCAGACATAACTAAGATTCTGTTTAACACTTAGAAAAATGTCATTAAATATTAATTTACCCAAAGCATGTGGTCTGAGGAGCCAGGCATGACTAAGGTTCTATTTAACATTTAGAAAAATGATATGAAGTATTAATTTACCCAAAGCATGTGGTCTGAGGAGCCAGGCATGACTAAGGTTTTGTTTAACACTAAGAAAAATGATCGAAAATATCAATTTACCTAAGGTATATGGTCCAAGGAGCGAGGTATAACCAAGGTTCTATCTGATATTCAAATAAATAATAGGAAGTATAACACATAATGTAATAAACGAAAATATGACAGGGAAAACTTTCATTAATAATAATACCTTCTCAGGTTGTTTACATTCCAAGGGCGTGGTACAACATTTTCATCTAGATCTTCAAAATAATATGCACCTATTCCAGCCACTAAGATGATGTGATATGGCCCTTCCCAATTAAGCCCTAACTTTCCCCATGTTAGGTTCTTTGCAATACCCAAAACCTTTCTTAATATCAAGTCTTCAGGCGTTAATGGCCTTAGCTTCACGTTGGAGTCATACCCTTGCTTGAGCTTGTGTTGATAATATGCCAATTGGACCATGTCATTTTCTCTACACTCTTCAATTAAGTCTAAGCTCTTCCCTAACAGCCCATCATTGTTGCTCGATGTGAAAGAACTCGTTCTCAGTATCGGGAATCTAGTCTCCATAAGAATAACAGCCTCAGCTCCATAAGTCATTGAAAAGGGTGTCTCCCCTATTGACCTACGAGGTGTGGTCCGATTGTTGGGGTTTATGCCTTAAAATCCAATTTATTAGCATGTCATAAATAATTAAATTGTTTAATTATAAGAGACTATCTATAAATAAACTAATGGGACATTCTCATATAGTCCATGAGATGCATAGTATGTGATTTATGTGAAAAGTCACAGAAGATATAAATCACAAGTTCTTTGTAAACTCAGAATTATAGTTCGTAATTAGTGATGAAATTGGGCGTTTCATCTGCGAAGACTATAACATATCAACTAAGATGATTTGTCTTTATCATGGAAGTGGAGATTTCTAGTTGATATGTTGACATGTTTTAAGAGTTAAGACATATTGAACTGGACCGCTGTGAGATTTATTATTCTCCTAACGACTGTCAAATGAATAATAAATCTCACGACTTCTATTTGCATGAATTCTTAATCCTGAGAGAACAATAGACTTGATCATGAGGTGTAAGTTGTTTTGATATATCAGAAGTGAGATCTAAAGTCATGATCAAAACCTCAGTATATTGGGCAGCCACATTTAGTGTTGATGGAACATATATTCTCAAGATGGAATTCATAATCTCTTAATGGAGATATAAAATATTCACTTGAGATAACTTTAATGAGTTTGGTTATTCAGAGTGTTAGGCCTAACCATTTTAGTAAGGAGTTACTAAAGTATATATTTATGAAATTGGATTTCATAAATATATGATGAATAACTTAAAGGATTAAACCGGGTATTCAAGGATTAAGATGTAGTAATCTTTAAAGTAGCAGTCTACATTCATGACTTTGTATTACTACAAATATTTTATGAAAGGATTGCATGTATAATAAAATCTTGGGATATAATTTATTAATAAGGCCTAGAGTGTAATTACATTTATATAGTAGTATTAAATATAATTAATGGTAACTTTGGACTTGTCAAGAGTTGACAGATAAGCCCAAGGCCCATTGAAGCTAGAGTCTTATTTGTTCCTTTGGTCCCATCTTAAACCACAAACTAAAGCCCAATTGGGTAGGCCCAAAAGGCTAACCTAAATAGATAATAAGAGCTATTAAATAAAGTAATAACCAAGATAGTTAGTATGTACGTATGATGAAAAAAAAACAGAAAACAATTTTTCTCTACAAGGAGAAGAAGAAAGATTTTCTTTGAGAATTAACATACAAAAAGACTAATTGAGAGACCACACTTCTTGGGCACCATGTAGAATTAAGATGAAGATTAAAGGTATTCTCAAGTCTTGGTTTTGAATTTCATTGCATCAAGGTACGCTTTCTATTCTTTGTTCTAGAATTCAAGGTTACATGTTATCTCTCATGAATGAAGTAGATCCGTAATTGTTGCTTCCCCTGTGTGTTTTGTATGAAATGCAAAACCAGATTTTCCAACACCGATGTGTCCAAAAGACGTGTGACAGCTCTTCCACCCATTTTCCCTTCGCATCATCCAATCTCTTCTTGAGTCAATTCACTATGACCTTATTCACAGCCTGGGCCTGTCCATTCCCTTGTAGATAAGCTGGGGTAGAATACCTATTTGTAATTCCCAGGTCACAACAGTACCTCCTAAAGGTTTTGTTATCAAACTAAAAGTCATTGTCCGAGATGAGGGTATGGGGGATCCCAAATTGAGTGACAATATTTTTCTAAACAAATCTCTCGGCATCCATGTCCCTGATATTTGCCAATGGTTCCGCTTCAACCCACTTGGTGAAGTAATCCGTGCCGACCAGAAACCATCTCTTATTCGCTTCTGCCTTAGGAAAAGGTCCTACAATATCCAAGCCCTATTGAGCAAATGGCCAAGAGTTGGATAAAGAATTAAGGACTCCCCCTAGTTGGTGAATGTTTGGTGCAAATTTTTGGTATTGATCACACTTTTTCACATACTTTTGTACTTCCTTCTACATGTTCGGCCACCAATATCCTTTAATGAGGGCTCTGTGAGACAAAGACCTGCCTCCTATATGGCTTCCACAAATCCCTTCATGTAACTCCTTAAGGAGTAACTCTGATACCTCAGGGTGTATGCATAGCGAGTATGGCCTAGAAAAAGAGCACTTGTACAACTTTTGATCCTTGGATAGCCAAAACCGATGAGCCTTTCTTCGCACCTTATCAGCTTCTTATTTCTCCTCGGGTAAGATATCCTTCTTTAAGAATAGCATTACGGGGTCCATCCAGCTAGGTCCCACCCTAATTTGATGGATATGGACCATCTATCTCTTCCTCTCAATAGGCTTGCACAAGTCTTCAACAAGGATGACCTGAGGTAAGCCCTATGCTAAGGAGGTTGCAAGAATTGCCAAAGAATCAGCATGTGTATTTCCACTCCTAGGGATATGCAGCAAGCTGAAAGACTCAAACCCTGATTGAAAGTGCCTAACCTAATTTGATGGATATAGACCATCTATCTCTTCCTCTCAGTAGGCTTGCACAAGTCTTCAACAAGGATGATCCGAGGGAAGCCCTATGCCGAGGAGGTTGCAAGAATGGCCAAAGAATCAGCATGTATATTTCCACTCCTTGGGATATGCAGCAAGCTAAAAGACTCAAACCCTGATTGCAAGTGCCTAACTTAATTCAAATATTCTTGCATTCTCACATCCCTGGCTTCCAACTCCCCCTTCACCTGGCCTACGACCAATCTTAAATTTGAGAATATCTCCACTACCTTTCCTCCCATTTTTTAAACCATGGTCATCCCCACTAATAGAGCCTCATACTCAGCCTCATTGTTTGTGGCAGAGAAGCCCAATCTTAAGGATTTCTCAATAGTGATCTTCTCAGGAGATATTAACACTAGTCCCACTCCAAATCCCCTTTGATTTGCTGCACCATCAACATATACCCTCCAGGATAAAGATTCTTGCAAGGAGACCATGTTAACTAATTTTCCATCCATGCCCTGTTTTTCTACCTCTTCTTCTAATGGGGATTCAACGAACTCGGCCACCAAATCTGCAAGGACCTAGCCCTTGACCGAGGTGCAAGGCATATACTTGATATCAAAAACCCCTAGGATTGTACCCCATTTGGCAATCCACCCTATGAAATCAGCACTTCGAAGTAGGAATCGAAACGGAAGTTGGGTTAAAACAACAACTGTGTGGGATTGGAAATAGTGAGGGAGTTTACATGTAGCATGTACTATTGCCAAAATGGCCTTCTCCAATGGTAGATAACGAACTTCTGCTTAATGCAATGACTTGCTTACATAGTAAACTGGCATTTGCACACCATTGTCACTTCATATCAACACCAAGCTTATAGCATGAGAAGCCATAGCAATGTAAGCAAACAAGACCTCGTCCACCTCGGGCCTTAACATGATAGGTGGCCAAGATAGGTATTCCTTAGGTTGTTGAAAGGCCAAGGCATACTCCTCGGTCCACTCAAATTTCTTCTACTTATTCAACAACTAGAAGATGGGTCTGCATCTGTCCGCTAATTGAGAGATAAACTGGTTTTAGGCTGATGCATAATTGCAGCCACCAAGCACTGCCTAACCACAAACTGGCTCCCAACCAACTCCTCAATCTGATCCTCGGACAGATACTTCACTTTCAAGTGGAGAGTGGAAGAAACAGCCCCTAGGGCATGAAGCCAAGGTTGTGCTACAATGGCTGTATAGGGAGAATAAGCATCCACCACAATGAAATCCATCTCTACCACCTCGGACCCTGCTTACACCGATAGTCCAATCTGACCCTTAGGAATAACAACTTTCCCATCAAAGCCCATTAAAGGCGAATCATAACTTGTCAAATCCTCCAGCTTCAAGTTTAGCCCTTTGTACAAATTAGGATACATAATCTCTGCCCCACTACCTTGATCCACCAGCACCCTCTTCACATCATACCCCCTATCCTGAGGGTGACCACTAGGGCTTCATCATGTGGTTATATGGCTTCAAACTTATCATCATCCGAGAAGCTCAACGCTAGTCGGATCTCCATCCTAGCCCACTTCGGCTCATGTCCAGAGTCCTCGACAGGTGGCCGATTCAGACATCACCTTGGACGGGTGAGAACCAGTCCTCCCCGAAGCAACGATGATGACATTAATTGTGCCCAAAGGAGCTCTCGAAGAAGCATCTCTCCGAGGTTCTGATCCTGCCTGGCCCACTTGCCCATGGGGATGATACAAAAATTACTTCAACCTTCCTTCTCGGACCAGTTGACCTAGGTGATTCCACAAAGTTCTACAATCTTCTGTGGTGTGCCCTCGGTCTTGGTGGTATTAGCAGTGAAGGCTTTAATTGCACTTCATAGGATCGCCTCCCATCTTATTTAGCCGTTTAAAGAATGGTTCGTTCTTGATTTTCTCCAAAACTTGGTGTACTGGTTCTCGGAACACTGTGTTAACCATTTGAGTACTAGTTCTCGACCTGTCTATACTTATCAATTCGATCCATGAGCTGACGTACACTAGTAGCAAGTTTCCCAGTCAAGGACTTTTTCAAACCATGCTCGACAAGTAGGCCGACATTGAAAAGCAAGACCTAAACGCTCGGGTAAGTTCCTTAAAGGAATCTATAGAACCTGCTCCTAGGCCATCAAACTATCTCATTGCCAATGGCACTAGACTGGACGGGAACACCTTGCACATCAAGGCCTCATTCTTGGAATGAACAGTCATTCTTTGGTTGAAGTGACTTATATGCTCCACAAGGTTTGTTCAACCATTGAATATGGTGAACGTTGACTAAGTAAACCGTCGAGGAAGTTTTCCTCCTTCAATTTTGCATGTGAAAGGCGACCTAGAAATTTGGTTCAACACCTTACTCATAGCATTGTTTCCCAGGCCTTTGGGAGATGGGCTCTTGTTCCTACGTTCATGGTGGTAATCCTCATCACACGAGAAATATTCACTAGGGGGAGTTCATGACCTAGGTTTGTAGCTACCATCCCCCTCATCACCAGAAGAAACATTAGAGTTGGTGGGAATTCGCCTTCGCCGATCGCGGCACAACTTCCTCTTCAAATGATCAATCTCCAATTGCATGGCTCTAGCGTTTTCCTCATGAGAGACGTGACTCCCACCTCAAGAGTGGCTCCTACTAGTATGGGTGGTATGCACACTAGCCTCCCAATCCCTTCTGCGCTCAAGGTTAAGGAAATGATCTTGACGTTAGGACCCCGTGGATTTCTCTCGATTTGGACCTAAACCTACCATAATTGACCATTACACTCACTATTACACAAGAAATTCCCACAGATGACGCCAATTGTAAGGACACAATTTGAGTCCTAAGCCCAAAAAGTAAGAGGATCTAGGCCCATAGAGTCCAATACAATGAATTTGTAAAGAGTGGGTTGGAAAACTAGGTTCTAATGAGTTGGGTAGTAATTATAATGGATCCAAATGACAATAAAGTAAAAGTAGACAAGTTCTATCTAAAGAAAATCGTCCTCGGCACAATCCAAGAAGATCAGTTCTTGATTATATTTCTTGAAGTTGTTTACAAGTACAATTCTTATTACTACAGTATATCTCTCTCAATTCTCCAATCCCTATCTCTCAGGGCCTCCCTTCTATTTTATACTATCTTCCTCATTTCATCTTTACCCTCCACGTGTAGATCAAATTGTTGGTGTTGATCCTTGTCCCATCAGCACCTTCCTAAAGTCTTTAGGGAGCAGTTGTAATGTTGAAAATTACTATTTAGGTATCACTTCCTCATTAACGCGGCCAGAGAGTTAGCTACAGAGCATTCAATGCGATGGTAGCAACTTTCTCTTAGATATTATATGGCTCTCCTCTGTCCTATGCTTCTAGGATGTTCGTTCTTATCAATAGAACTTCTTGGAACCTTGCCCTAGATGGTAGACAACACCATCGGACCTCGGCTTTGCTCAGCCGAGGAGGCTTTCATCCTCGGACCACCTTCTTGGACTCTTATGACCAAACTTCACCTCTTCATTTACTAACGTGAACTCCCACGACAATGTTTATCTGTTCTCGGACTACTTAACGTTCCTCAGATTGGGCCCTCGACCCAATATATACATAGATACATACTGCTGGGCCTATCACTCCTACATATAATAATAATAATAATAATAGGTGAAACTAAAAGAAACTCAAATTCGAATTTCAAATTAGAGTTCTAATTTTGCGCGCATGTGTCTTAAATTATTTATTCTTAAAAAGTTTTATTTCTTAATTTTAGAATCAAATGTGGGACCACATCATAAATATTCATCTAAGTGAGTTATTAAGTACAAAAATCAAAGAGTTTAGAATAAAAAAATAAAAATAATAATAATAAAAAAGAAGACAATTTACATTTTATACCTAATAATATTCTTACAAAAGTTTTTAAGGAGTTAACAAAATATAAAAATGATTATCAATAGTATTTAGATTATATATATATAGGAATTATATTATGCATCTTATTGTATATCTTTAAGTGTATTTATGCATATGTATGAGGTTACAAACTAATATATATTAATATGTAAAACTGAGAAAAACTCTAATTGGATTCCAATTGTTGTCTAATTTTGCGCTACGTGTCCTATTTAAGTTTTTTTTTTTTTTTTTAATTTTTATTCTAGTTGAGTTGATGAGGTACAAAAGACGAAGAAGCTAATATAAATAAATCATCAAGAACTTAATAGACAAAATTAAAAAATAAACTCATGTGTATATCCAAAAGAAGTTAAAATATATAAATAAATAAAAGAGAAAGAATAATTTGAATTCATATATATGTGTAATTGTAATTTTTTTTTAAATTATACTGTGTATATACATGAGCTATAAACTAATCTCTCTCTCTCTCTCTCTCTCTCTCTCTATATATATATATATATATATATATATAATCGAAATCTTTGAATCTCTCACAATTTTCCATGTCAACACAATATTTAAATAAAATTATCATTTTATTAATTATTTTTGTTTAGTCCAAACTTAACAAGAAGTGAAACTCTATCTCTCTAACAAGTCCAACTTAAACTCAAACTCATCAATATCATTTTTTTTAAACAAAATTATTTTTGTTTAATCCAAACTTAATAAAGAGTGAAACTCTATCTCTCTAACAAGTCTAACTTAAACTCAAACTCAAACTCAAACTCAAAGTATATCATCTATATATAATATTATAATTTATTTTAACTTATTTATTAGTTTTAACTTTTTTTGGGGACTCTTTCATATTAGTTTTACATAAGCCCAAAGGAAACTAAACAAACCGACTACTACACAGCTACTACTAAGTAGTAATATATAAACACTCTTAAAACCTAAAGCTAAACTCAAGGGAGTAAAGAAATACTAAGAGAGACAGAAAATAGTCAAATACTCTCTATAATTTTTTTTTTAATCAATGTTGTTTAGATTCATGCTGATGAGTTGGCCTCTCTCCACAAAGATACTAATATTTTTTCTAAATAATTGTGATCAGTTGTTTAGTGCTCTATATTTTTAGATTACTTCTCTAGGTCGGCTTTTCAATGGGTCCATTTTAGTGGACTCATAATCTCAATAATTTTCCATAGATTATGTTATTGTATGCTAAATTTACTGTGTTTTCTTTTGTAGCTTGTAGCTTATCCAAATTTGGACGGTTTCACCCCTTTCTATGATAGTCGTGGAGGTTAGCATTTGACTTTTATTTATTAGTCCATAATTTCTTCCCATCCCATTACAATTTTCTTTCCATGAAAGTTGGATGTCGAATTGGAGTTTCCGTTAGCTAATTGAATATTTTCTCTCTTATATTCTTCTATTGTGTAGTCATATATATATATATATATCAATAATTTATAGGCATTGAATCTTCTAATTCTTTAAATTCTTTTTGCTTTTTAGAAGTTTTAACTTTTGAATTCTTGGGTTATTTTTTGCTAATATTTGAAACAATTTGGCAAATTTCAAAGACTATAGCCATGGATTATTCTTTTAAGGGTATGCCATATTTCTTTTATATTTTTCTATTGTGTAGTTATATATTTTTTGTTCTGTTTCATTAATTTATAAACTCTGAATCTTTTAATTTTTTAATTTTTTTAACTTATTGTAACATTGAATAAAGTGAAGATATTTAAAATATGCTAACTATACCGTATATTGCACGGGTTACTGATTAGTTATATATAATTGATTTTGTTAACAAGTACCCTTAGAGCACTCATTAATAATTCACTTTAGGAAAATTTTGATACCACTTTTATGGAAAATGAATAAAGCTGTCAAAATATTAATTATTTTTTTTTTCATTTCCCATAAAAACTTTCTTTATATGGATTATTAACTAGTGTCCTAAGGGCACTTGTTAGCCTTTCTCATATATGATTTACGTATAAACTAAAAACCTAATTATTATGTACTTATGTTTGTGTAAGCTTTTTTAATAAAATCCATATTAAAAATATTGTAAAGGAATCAAAGGATTCCATGTGTCTTGTACAATCTCGTGAGAAAACTTCTGTTGTTTTGGTTTGATAATGACATGGTTCCTTTTAACCAAAAAAAAAAAATCTCGTGAGAAAGGTTTGGAGCCTTGGAGGTGTCGCCACGATTTGGGTAGATAAGCTGGGTTATTGACAAAAAATAAAAAATAAAATAAAATAAAATAAAATCTAGAAGACAGGACTCTAACTGTAAAATAGAACAGAATACATGGACAACCGACAAGCATGCAAAAACTCATGTTTAAAAAAAAAATAATAATTAATTTTTGGTAGTTTCAACTTTGAAAGAAACGTGTAGGAAGCAGATACACGTGGCGTGAGAGGGTATGGTACAGTCAAACACGTGTCCATAAAGTGATGGTTTAGCTGAACTCCTGGAAAATGTTTGATTTCATTGACGAGTCAAAAGAGTTCTATTTCTATAACAGGACGCCACGTACGTCACGCTTTTCCAGAACTTGTACTCGCGGGGTTACCAAAAATAACATACTCTCTCCCTCATGCTTTCCTGTGTGGGAAAATTAATATAAATTTTTTTTGTTGAAAAAATATAAAATCATGTACTTAAATTTAAAATAGCTATTTAAATAATGATTTACTATGACAATTTTTTAGAGTCTATTTATTAAATGTAATATCTACTCACTTAAAATGTTACAAAGAATGATAATGAATATCATAATTTTTTCACAATATTTAAATTTTTACAATGAATGATGATATATGCTACAATTTTTTTGAAGATTTTCATCAAATTAAATACTTGTAACCATCTACAATGAAGATTTTGTTATTCATACTTCATTCTTTATCATCTTATTTTATGAGTCTAACTACAATGTTTCGCTTACTTATTTTTAATGAACACCCTTTTAAGTAAAAAAAGAAATTTAAAAAAGAACAAAATAACAAAAGACATCCGTTATCAAAGTTTCTATTAGATAAAATTATAAGTCTAGAAGATTTAAATCTAATAAATTAGTATTCACTAGGTAACAAATAGAACACCATATATCATCATTCTAACTTTTCAAGTATGACTATCATTCTACCACATAATATTCAAAATACACAAAGAAATTTTTTGGACATTAAAATTTAGTAGGAGTATTTTAGACATTGCATAATGGAATATTTTAAGAATTATAAGATTTTGTTGGGATTTAACTAAGAGAGTAACAATAGGAGTATATACTCATTTACAAAATATAAAGGAGGAAATTATTCAACTTTAGTTTAGGGGGAATGAAACTACCTCAAACATAAAGGAGGAAAGTGCTACTTCGTCAATTTGTGTGTGTGTGTGTGTAAAACAATGTGTTTTTTATTTTTTTATTTTTTTAACTTGAAACAATGTGTTAAAAAAAATATCAACCTAAAAAACTATGCATAAAACAATGAATTTTGGTTCAATAAATTGACTAAAGTAAAAAAGAAGTCTAGGAACGCAACAAAATGTCACGATATTTTTATAGTACCTCTTTATTTCTAGCTATGATGGGTTCTGGTTTGATATTTTATTATTTTATTTTAGAGTAAAATAAATTCCAGGTGATAAATTGTTACTGATTTTAAATTTGGCTAACCACTTTTAATTGTGTATTAAAAAAAAACAAATAAAAAGCCAATTGAAGAAAATTGTTATTTGGATGCTAATGCTTTAAATTAATGAAAATTGGTTAGTTCCGGCTTCAAAAAAAAAAAAAAAAAATTGTCCCTAAAAAAATGAATTTTGGTCCACCAAATTTGACTAAACAAAAAATGAAGCCTAGGAACACAACAAAATGTCACACAAAAAAGAATCCTAGGAACACAACGAAATGTTACAACGTATTTTCGCAATATTTTTTTATTTCCAACTGTGGTAGGTCTCAATTTGATATTATTATTTTATTTTTTACGTCCACAGTATTTTCACAGCAAATCTTCGGTGAAAAATTATTAATGGTTTTAAAATAATGCATTAAAAAAAAAAAAAAACAAAATGACAACACAAGAAAATTGTGTGTGAAACCGTGATATTTGGCTCACCCAATTTGACTATACTAAAAAAGAAGTCTAAGAATACAACAAAATATCTCAACATTTTCACAATACCTTCATTTTCAGGATCCGAATAAATATTGTTTTTTATATTATTTGAGAGAAATGCTACATCCATAACATGTTTAGAACAAATTCTAAATGACAAGTTGTTATTGGTTTTAAACTGAGCCCACTACTGATATCACTTTTTTATCCATCAAAAATACCTTGCCACATAAAATTTATTGTAAAATTATTGTGAAAATGTTGTGGACATAGCATTACTCTTTAAACTTTAAAATCAAGCAATTTTTTTCTTAATATTTTGGAAAATAGCAAATATGTCATATTATTATTCTTTTAGTTAAACCTCAATGAAAACTTATGATTATTAAAATATTTATTTTGTAATGTCTAAAACACTCCCACTAAATTTTAACATCCAAAAAATTTTCTTCACGTATTTTGAGTTTTAGATGGTAGTAATTCTCAGTTTCTTATTTTATTATTTTATTTTAATTTTTTAAAAATTGATACCTCAATAATTGTGAAAATATTGTAAGAATGTGTTGTGTCAGTATAACTGCATATGCACATATAAATATTTAAAAGAAAAGACAAAAAGAGCACAAGCAAAACCTGTGTATTGTGAAAAAAGAAAAAAAGAAAAGAAAAAAAGAGGCCAATGAACAGTACAGATTGTCAAATAATTGTAAAAATATTATAAGAATTTGTTAAGTTGGTGTAACTGTATATGCACATATAAATAATAAATATTTAAAGGAAAAGACAAAAAAAGCATAAACAATACCAGCGAAGAAAAAAAAAAAAAAAAAAAAAGCCTGATGAACAATGCGCACAGGTTGAACAAACCAAAACATTGTACAACATTACTGTTTGCGCATTCATGCTTTTTATATATAGGGATATAGAAAAAAAAAACGTGAGTTAAACAATTTGGTTAGATAAACCAAAATCATTGTAGCTTTGCTACTGTTACTTTACACATTGAACAAAAAAGTGTTGTGAAAAAATGTTGTGAATGTCAAACTTTTTTTTTTCACAATATATTTATTTTTATTTGTGATTGGTTTCGGTATGATATTTTTATTTTATTTTAGCTTATAAAAAATTAACACTTCAAAAATTGTGAAAATATTGTGGCAATTTGTTGTGATAATATTTTAACAGCTAATATGGAGACAAAAAAGTTAAAAAGCGTGTTCAGACTCTTCAGATGGTATTAAAAAAAAAAAAAAGCTAGTGAAAAGTTTGGTTGAATAAACCAAAATCACTGTAGTTGAGCGCATAGGCTCTTTTTATATAGTTAATAGAATTCGTCGGTGGAAAAACACAATCAAATACAAGTTGAATTACAAGACTTTTGGTTGGTTTGAGTTTTTTTTTTTTTTTTTTTTCCTAATTCATTATTTGAATCTCATTTCCTAATTTGGTTGGGTCTTCATTATTTGAATCTCATTACCTAGTCCAGGGAGGAAATGAGATTCAAATAATGAAGACCTAGACTCACCCACACCACAAAAGGTTAAAAATAAGCAGCAAAAATGCCCAACGAGACCAAACAGACTCACAGGCAATGGCAAATGTATGAGCGGCAGACAAACCATGGACTCACATGGGAGTGAAGCATGCATAAGGCTCAAGCACCACCCACTTGTACCTAGCCAATATAGGCATGATGGGCCACGGGCCAGAGGTAAGAGAGGGTATGGTTTGGTGACGGGGAGAATGGGGAAGTCTATTTTGGAATTCCCGCTCAAGCTCTTTTAGGGGAAATGTCCTGCTGAGATGACATACCACCCAGAAAAAGGAGAGATGAGCTGGATTCACTAAGTGCATGCAGTAGGAGTTAGTGAGAGAAGGCACCCAACCCTTATTCGGATGGGAATGCTACAAAAAGCAAGAAAAATAAAACAAATTTCCTTTTTGTTTGGGAATGGAACGTGCCATATCCAACCCAGGGTAGTGGTGGTGGCTGGGCAGCCAGCAGACCAGTGGGTGGCCAAGGAAGGGCACCCACAACAGGCCAAAAGCAGTTGAGAGGTAAAATGGTAAATCTAATCATGGCTGGCAGTATAAAAAAGTCGTCTTAGCTATGCATAGTGAACAACAACAAAGGAAGAGGAAAAAAAAAGAAAAAAAGAATAGAAGCATAGAAGGAAATAGAAAGTTAGAAGGAAAAATAGAAAGGGTAAGCAAAAGAAAAAAAGAAAATGAGAGAGTAGGAAGGAAAGTGAGAAAATAAAAGTGTGATAAGACATGCACCAATAGACTGCTCCCTTCTCTCCCTCTCAAAAACCTACCCTCTGGTCAGCCAAGAGATTTGAGAATAAGTCACTTAGACCCGTTCTTCTAAAGTGGGAAATTTCTACGGTAGGATTACCCTGAGAGGTTGCCCACATTGGAGATTGGTTCCCTTCTTGGACTTAAGTCTGCCAAGGAGCTAAGTCTAACAGACCAATCCCCTTTCCCTCTTTTATCATGACTATTTTGGCATAAACATTGTTCTTTTCATTATTGCTAACCTATTTTTGCCATACTCATATTATCACGTCTCTTTCCTGTTGCAAAGTTGTTTAAATATTATCCTTGGTTAACAGCAAACGTTTTAGTTAGCATATCTTTTTATTATTATCTTGTTATATTATGTGTCTTTTGCCATAATGTTTTTGTGACAGCATCCCTTGCCGTGGGCACGAAACCAAGATTTCTGTGAAGGGGTCCCTGTTTGTGCATAAGCTGGCTTGAGGTGAGTTTCAATTGAGTTAGTCCTGACTCTCCTACCCCAGATATTGGGCCACAGTACGGCAAGAAACAACCCAATCTAGATTACAAAAAAGGCCCACCACAACATGTTATATCTATATCTCATCAAAGCTCACTCAATCTTCACTTTCAACCCCAATCCATCCCTCAAAAAATATAATAATGTAGCATCAACTCAAAGATCACATGAATTAGTAGCCCCACTCGCCCCACCCCCCCCCAAAAAAAAAACCCAAGATTACATGACTTACCTACGTTCTTTTATTTGACATTACTACCCACGAAAATGATAAAAAGGCAAATAAGTTGACAAGAGAAATAACTCTCAATAACATTTCTCTAAAGATGTAAAATACTTGAAGGGCAATCTTATTCTTTACTAATGTAAAAATATTGAACCCCGTTTCTCTAAGATGCCAACCAAGTTAATTTCAAAGAAATTGACATACAATCTTTAAATTCATAAAATCTTAATGGCATGTTTAACACACCACTTAAGCCTACTAGTATTGGTTGATATTCAATAGTTTCCAAAACAAAATTATAAAAATTGTTTTTTTGCCAATACATTAGGTAGCTTAGTGGTAAGAAACTTCCAACATAACTTTAATTTTAGGTTCCTATCCCTCACTAGCAAGCGTGCTGATATTCATTTTCTTCTTAATTGCCCCGACACATAGCAATGTAGCTATATAGGTTCACCCCATTTCCCCAAAGGGTTTTTTTTTTTAATAATTTTATTTTAAAATTTTTAGAGGACAAGGAAGCGAGTAGAAGGTTGATTTGATACTCTCAGAGGTTTTAGTTAAAATCCAGCTCAGACTGCCCTTTTTCCCCTAAATATGATATTTTGGACTCTCCTTTAAAAAACGTAAACCCCTCCGAACTCCAAAAACCCAAAACACAGCTACAACTACAAATTAGTAAATAGTCATATCTCCATTCGCCGCCCAAAAATGAGCGCCGCTTTCAGGAGAAATGCGACCATAACCCGCCTGCTACAGAGCCACCACCACCCGATCACCGATCCGACCCGAGCTCCGATTCTTCTGCGCACCCAAACGCAGCACTCCAAAGCGTATTTCCGGGTACCCGATTTCATCAGGAGATCAACCCGAGAGTACGAGCACTCTTCTTCGTCTCTGTTCTCCTCGCGCTTCTCTTCTTCTTCTTCTTCTTCGAAAATCGGGTTGGTGGGTTGGTACTTGGGTTCGATCAAGTCTAGGCCAGTCTTAACGAAAAGTATCACTTCCTCGCTTATTTACATAGCCGCTGACCTTTCCTCTCAGGTGATGAATTCAAACCTAAAACCCCTTTACTTTTTGTTTTCGTGTGCTAGTCTCTGTTTGGTTCTCGAGAAAGAAAGAAAGAAAGAGAAGTCGTTTCTGTTAATTTGTCGGTTTGAGTGTTGAAGAAAATGTGGGATTTTGGAGTGTTTAATTAACGTTTACAGCCTTAGTTAGAAGCAATGTGTGTTGGGTTTTATGCTTTTTTGTCAATTTTTTAGCTAATTAGTTCTCTAAGTAAAAAAAAAAAGAAAAAATTCAACCATTGTTGAAGGCTTCATAATTGATAGGAATGGGGGTTATGTTTCTTAATTGAATAATCTGTGCCTGATACTATCTTATTGTATAGTATCCATTACTTGGGCTGTTTGGGATAATATGATTACAAGTGATTGAATTCGCTTAACACTATTACGGAGTGGAGATCCTACCTGCATCCTGAAATACATGCTTTTGTTAAATTGTTACTGAGATCCCCTCAGTCCTTCGTAAAAGTTAGCGATTACGTTAGTTGAAGGTGTGAGCACGTAGCAATGCAAATTTTATTATTACTACAAGGGTTCTCTTTACTGAAAGAGCTTCTTTCTTTGGGTGTTGACTGTTGAGTCAATTTTGGAAATCCCAAAAAGTTGGAGCTCCATGCCACCTGACTGGTTTAAAAGCTGTCAAATGTTATGATCCTAATGTCTCCCATGGATTATGTGCAAGCACTTAACCATATGTTTATAAGCTATTGGGCACCCTCCCCTTGCAAGCCGGTTTTCAAGGGTGAGTTTTACCCATGGGTTCCTAACATTGAGTTTCTCTTCCCTTCTCAAATTGTATGTCTGTAGAAATAAGGCAGACCCTTTTGAGACATGAAATAGCCTTAGTGAAGCATCTTTGCATGAAAATTTTCAAGCATCCTCTAGATGCTTTCATGGAAAACTTCTCCTAGAAATTTTCTAAGGGCCTCCTTTAGCAAACTTGAAGGCAAATTCTCTGTCATAGAGGCTGCTCTGACCTTTTGAGTATTTTATGTATGCATACATACTAATATATATATGTAGCTACATGATATAAACTGACTGATGAGTGATGACTCTTATATATACATATATACCTTGCTGCCTACATGATTTGTCCATGTAGACCTCCTCCAGCTTGCTTTGCTTCTAAGTACCTGTGTCTTGTGAATGTTAAGTGGTATGCACAACTTGCATGCATATAAGCGAAGTTGGGTTATTAGGTTTTGCTCTCTCTCTCTCTCTCTCTCTCTTAAGGCTCAACCTTGGCAAAGTGTTGTCTTAAGAGACTTATTGGCAGCATCAAGCTCCTCTTTTAACTCATCCAAAAAAAAAAAAACTCCTCTTTTATTCAGGGCTTATGATAATTAAAATTTCCTTGTTTATGTTTTTTCTTCAGTTAGATGTATGAATTTTTTTGATTTGATATTATCTTCCAATTTGGTCATCCTAATGTATACCATATGATCCCTTTGTAGTTCTAATTTCCTTGGAGCACTTGATTCTGGTCCACTTAACTGCATTGTTTCAATTAACATACACCATAGACTCCATAGCTGTTGGATACTGCAGGTTGAAAACATAAGATATGCTCTCTTGACTGTTTCATGCTGCTTCTATTTCTATTCCATTATTTTTGTTTACATATTTTTTGGGTGAATATTATTTATTTATTGTTGCACGTTTAAGTCAATCAATTCTTCACATAATAAAGTATCATTTGCTTTTAATCCAATTCAGGAGTACTCATATTTATTTGTAGCAGGCCTATTATCTGTGTGAGTGTGTGTGTGTATTTTGTTGAATTAAATACTTCAAGGAGTTATTTTACTTCTAGCATATTCTTATATAGGGTTCTTCTATCAACGTTTTTGTAGACAATTGCACTGTCTTCTTCTGGATCTTATGATTTTTTGAGGACACTACGCATGGCTGGATATGGTATGGTAATTTTAGGACCTACTCTACATTTTTGGTTCAACTTCATGTCAAAGCTCTTTCCAAAGCGAGATCTATTCTCTACATTGAAGAAAATGGTCATGGGGCAGGCACTATATGGACCTGCAATGACTGTTGTTTTCTTCTCTGTGAATGCATTTTTACAAGGTACACATGATTCTTTATCTAAACAATGTTTTATGATGAATATTGCATTTCATATTTTTATGTGACTATGTGCACTATTTTTTGTGATTTCTTTGGCATTTACCTCCATTTATATATGGCTTTATGTTCCAATTTTTGATATAAACTATCTAATTAGCAAAGAACAAATAATGGGTTGAACTCAAGACTTTCTCTGTATAGGATGTGGAGATTTCTTTTGAAAATGGGGTTAAGGGAGTCAGTATTTTGTCCAAAGTGTAAAAATGTTAGATGATGAAATTATAGTTTAATAAATGCCTTGTTCAACTTATGATGCACATTCTGAAGCCATAAGATTGGAGCTGACAACCAGATTTAACTAGCCAATAAATTGACGATAGAGAATTTTCTTTCAATGATGATTGTGCATGCTATTTACTTGCCAAAAAAAATGGTCATGCCAAATTTGATCATGATCCTTTTGGTTTCTTTAAGTATAAATTTTATCAAATATACGTATCGATTAGTAACATCATTTTAAGTGAATTTGATGATTTAAGTTATCCTAGTCTTAACGGAGAGTTGGAATTTGAATAGAACAGAATGGTAGAAAAGAATATGTGATTGTCACTAATTAATTTGTTGAGAATCCATAGCATTCCCCAAGCTTGGTTGTTGTTGTTGTTTACGAATCTATTGTGAATGTAAATGGTTAACCTGATTATTAGACTTGATTATAGGAAGTTGATGGTAGAAAAAAAGTTAAGTTTAGTCACGCTGAGTTTGATTTTGGGTTAAGCTCCCTGCAAAATTTCTCCTGCTTGCAACAAGATTGTTGTCTGTAATTTGTGTTATTAAGAGGAAAGTCTTCACTAACGATCAAGATAAACATCAAACTCCTTTTGGACTGATAGATGTCCGCCCAATCATGTGTTATATACTGTTTGCATGTTTCAATTCAATAGCAAAATTTTTTAAGTGGTTTCCATAATGCCAAATGCAGGTGAAAACATTACTGAGATTGTTGCTCGATTAAAGCGAGACTTACTCCCTACTATGATCAATGGTGTAATGTATTGGCCCATATGTGATTTTATAACATTCCGATTCATCCCTGTCCAATTACAAGTACGTACTCTTCATTTTCATCTACCTTTTTCCTTGCATGTTTTTCTAGAGAAAATGGGGTGGGAATTTTTCGCTCTTTTTTATTTTCTTAGTTGGGGACTGTTGGGTTGGGGATTTGATATTTCAGTTGGCAGTGTTGAATATTTCACACTACTCAAGGAGTCACCTAGGTAATTCAGTAGAGGTGATTAGGAGTGAGGTCCTGAGAAGAATTAGCGACCTCTAATCTGATCACTGCACGTGTCAAACCACATCACATACGAAAAAAAATGGTTTATTAACTTGTGAATATGGTGTTGTTCTAATTTTGACAGCCATTGGTGAGCAATTCATTTTCATATCTGTGGACGGTTTATATGACATACATGGCAAGCCTAGAGAAAGCGACCACAAGTCCTAGCAGATTGACTCAATAATGCAAACCTGTTTACTCATCCGAAGTTACAGACCATACTCCTGGGCTCCTAGCACAACTCCTGGTGGTTGCCCTTGGCATCATACAAGCCAAACTGTTTAGGTGGTTTTCCAGGGATTCAAATTCGAGGTCCATGGTAATCATGGTTGAAGCAATAGATAAGAGCCCACTTATAACTAAAATTGATCAGCAACCATGTCTGTTCACATGTTTGCAATAGTTGTAAACCATTTCAAAAGGAATCCTGTAATTTATATTGCGAACTTTTGTTTTTTGGGTTATGTAAAGCAGTATGTTGATGTTAGTGGGGCAATTTATTTTTAAGAACTAAAGCATTTCTGGTATTAAATTTTCTTTCACTAAAATTACTGGAGAGGTAGGGAGTTGATTGAGGGTCAGATTATATTGTCCTTTAACATGCCTATAAGACACTACTCACTTGACTTTCAACTCTGCTTTTCGGTGATGGGGATATCGATAGGGTTTTTTTTTCACACAAACTAGATCGGTGTCTGCCCTTAAGTGGAATGTGGTGATCATGTTTTCGTGGGAAAGAAGCAAAGTGGGGTATTTGTACGAAACTCCAAATGTTGAGAGAATTTTATCCAATTCCTTCCAACTATGGCTGCCAAGCATGCCTCGTGATAGTTTGAGGCGTCATCTTGAGCTATACGCTACTCTTCATCGTGAGAATGGAGATTGTCTTTTTTACCAAATAGAATGGTTGGGAGTGTCATCCCATCCCAGGAAATTTATTAGTATTGCTGATGGGGATATCGAGGCTATCATAACTGTTAGATGCCCCTAGTTCCATTACTATCCAACCCTTTGCGCCAGTTTTGTACTCTCGAAATTTTGAGTGGAACTAGGGTCAATGAGGAGTGTCAACCATGCACAACCAATAATTGATTTCCAACTCCTTAGTCCTTGCTAGAGAAATGGCTGAGGGCTTCATACTCCACTTCATCTTCATCCATATTGATGCACCATCTTCATCTTCTAGATACACCTCAATTACGAATAAACATTTGCATTTGTGTCCCGGGCTATACTGCTCATCTAAAAGTTTAAGTGTAACATTTCTTATTGCTACACTCTTGTTGAGCCACATTGGCATAGTATTTCCATACATTTGGTCTACTTTGGTCCATCTAGTCCACTTCAGTCAATTTGGTCCACTTCGGTTCGCTCAACTCACTTTGATGCATTCGGTCCATTTCGGTCAATTCAGTCCAAAATAACATTACACAAAATAAATATACTCAACTTGATTCTATCTCTTTTACTGATGCTCCAATTCAAGTTTTTAGCAATATCATAAAAAAAATTATAAATATATTTATTTATGTATTTATTCCTTCAGAAAAATAATTTACACATTTATAACATAGAAAAATCACAATCAATCCATCAATCCAAATAAAACATATTATATATAAAATGGAGAACAAAATAGTGTATATGATAATAATAAAAATTATAATGATGACAATGATAACAAGGATGAAAACGTAGCAAGAGGATACTAATCAGGTGAATTCCGGCAAATAGGGCATGTTGCACTAATTTTTAGCCACTCATCTATGCAATTAACATGGAAATAGTGATTACACTCTGGTATAGTCCTGAGCATCTCCTTGGGTTTGTACTCGGACAAACATATGGGACAAGTGTTATCATTGGGATTGGGTAATTCTCGACTCTCACCAAGCAAAGTCTTCGGGTATGATTCTATTGTAGGCCCATCAAGACCCATTACAAAGGCAATATGTTGTGGAACAATTGAGGTAGAGAGTCGTGTGTTAGGTTGGGGTATCTGGCTGTTAACCATAACTCGCTTACATCGGTAACAAGTGAGCCAAATTAAGCACAACAGTCCAGGTATTCCCACGCCTATGGCTATGCCATACTTGGCACTCATTGGAAGACCTAAAAGAGAAAAAAATGACAATAATTTAGTCATTGACAAAAATATCAATAATAGTAATTTAGCCAAGAGTCTTGTGGTTTAATAATACTGTTCAATTCCACCCATGGGAAGTTCTTGGATTTGAATTCCCTTATCCCAATTATTCTAAGGAAACAAAGTAAGTCCTGAATTTGATATAATACAAATGCATAATCACATATAGGTGTGTTTGACTGTCATATTGCCTATGTAAAACAGTAAAATGCAAATGGATTAAAGACAATAGAAATGTTTCATTTTAAGTTTTAATATCAGCTAAGCATGATAAAATTTTAGAACATATTATTTTTGAAAAATGAAAAAAAAAAAAAAAAAATATAAGAGTCAACATTGTACAAGACCAGGAAATGTTCACATAAGCTTCCATATTGAGGATTGAGCTTATGCATACAATGGAATAGTCTTCTCACTCTCTCTCATCAGTGCCAAATATCCTCTACAAGTGGTCTCACTTTCCAAGCAAGAACTTTAATTCTCTTGCACAAATCCAACACATTCTTGTCGGTAATCGAAACTATATTAGTTCACATGTATGAGTGTTGATGAAGTTAATCAAACTAATCAATTATTTTTTTCCCAAACTTAGCAAGAATTGCTATTGGAGGATTAGTCTTCCGTTGGAGTTAACTAACGTTTGTGTGAGTCAACCGTTTCATTTTCCTCCACTTTGTGTAAACTAAATAAGACATATCACAACCTAGTTGGCAATCAAAACTATTTTTTTATGATATTGCAGCTGTCTGCAAAAGCCTTAAAGACAACACATACTTGGGTTGTTCAAAGAGGTAAGCATCATGTTCATATCGAGATTTATGATTTTGTGTAGTAATGATTTCAGAATTAATTAACAAAATCTGGAAGCTAAAGGATGCAGAACTTCAAGTCTATTTCCATTGTGTTCATAGAAGTATATATATTATCTGAAGTCCCTGCTCTTGCAGCAAAGGCTACGCTAGCTAAGAGAAAGCCCTATTGTTTTGTGAATATATTTCTTTTTGAATGAATCAACCTTTAAGAGAAGACGAAAAGAAAAAAAAATAAGGAAAAGCAATTTTGATGAAGCAAGTAAACATACCTCCGGTGCTTGGAGTTGGAGGAGTAGGAGCAGTACTCGCAACATTAAAGCATCCAACTTCCAGACCAGTATCACTCTTGAACGCACATTCTTCAACACAGTATACACAATTGGGCTCGAACCAAGTCAATTGGACCTCAATTGGTGCATTTAATATTACCCGACACTGCTGCTGTAGCTCCATAAAAGGGGAAGAAGTCTTCCAGACAGTAAAGTTGTCGCCGCTAAGGCAAGGAACCCGTCTTGCACGCTTATAGATCGTCTCCTTGGAGCAGTTGTAGAAGGTGTAATTATTATTAATATAAAACTCAAAGTGGAAAGGAGAGCCAGAAAGAGTGAAGCTTTGGTTCAGGAATCGTCTGGGAAGGCAGCCATCTGGGTCTTTAATACGGAGTGATTGCAAGAAGTAATTAATGTGATACACAACGAAGTCCCCGGAATATGGGAGAGTGAGAATCGTTTGGTTTCGGCTGTTGCATGAGAGATTGAATCCAGGATAGCCACAGCGTTTGGCTTGTCTAGAGGTTGTATTGAGTTGAAAAGGGAATTCAACCGACGGCGATCTGATAAAATCATCGCAATATGTTGTTTTGCATTTTTTAGCACTTGATGCTGTGAAAAGGAGGTGGAAGTAGAAGAAAGTGGAGACGAAGAAGATTTGAAAGGGGGCCATTAAGTATTCTGCTTGAAGTTGTCATAATTAATTAAGGGTCATGCTAACGAGATTTTAGGGGAGTTTTGACATCACTTTTATGAGAAATAAAAAAAACTGTCAAAAACATTAATTACTTTCTTTTTTTTTTTTCCCATAAAAATTTTCTTTAACTGGATTTTTAGAGCACTTGTTAGCCTTTCTCATTAATTAATACATGGAATAGAGACTATACCAAGTCCAAGTCGACAAAGGCTATATATATATATATATATATATATAATTAAAAGATATAGTAAAGGGGACAACGTAATTTTTTTTTAGGTTTGTTCCTATTACTTATTCGTTGTTGACTTGAACCTTACAAAGAAATTTTCTATTATTAAGTAGTGGTAGAAACTTCTCTGGTATGTAACTCAATGTGTGTTTTTTAATTTTTTTGAGAAAGAACTTAATAAAGAGTAATTCTAAGACTGCACTTTTTCTACAATTATTTTATGTAATAGACTATGAATGATTGTTTATTACTTTTACATGAATTTACCACTCTTTTGTCCACCATTTATAATCTATTACATCAAAATTGTGGCATAAAAGTTTATAATCCTAATCTTTTTGGCTATGTTAGAGCACTAGCATTGGGGGGTGTAAACACCACCCAATTACTATTTTACAACCTAAGAGCATCTCCAATGGTGCAAAATACTCTCTATAATACAGAGTGAGAGCAAAAAAAAGGCTCCAACAGCCTCTCTATGCATCAAATTTTTTTTTGTTAATGAACAGTAGCTCATTAGGTCTGATGAGCTACTGTTCATTCTTCAAATCTTTTTTTTTTCCTATTATAATAATTGGGTTTTGAATAAAAAAATGTTGAAAGATGTATAGTTGTTAAAAAAATAATAAATAATGAATGAAGAAATAATATTTAAATGAAATAGAGAATGAGATAGAGAGTTTGTTGGAAAATTTATTTGAAAAAGTGAGTAGATAAAGGTAAAAGTCACTGTTCATTCTCCAAACAGAACAAAAATTTGGTTAGTCTGTTGGAAATGCTCTAAACCACCCAAAACCTATTCCATTTGGATTTGCAAACTTTAAAAAAAAAAAAAAAAAATTTGCAACCTATGAATAGTAAGGTTGCATATATGCAACTCTACTGTTCATAGGTTGAAAAAAAAAATTTATTTTAACATGTGGTTGTGTGTGAAGAGAAAAAATGAGTGGGGAAAAAGAGAGAAAATAATACATTTTATTATTTTATTAGGTAGTTTATATTATTTTATTGGGTTAAATGTAAAAATAAAAATTACAATGTAAGGTGTGTTGTAAAATAAATTAGTAAAATAGAAGTAGTATTTGAGAATGCAAAATAGCTTTTTATTTATTGTAAGGCCACGATTTCGTAACGAACCGTAACAGTTTGGGTTCGCACGTAAACAGGCCCAAACAATATCATTTGTAGAGCGTGGGTTTGAAAGGCTAGGCCTTGGTCACCAGGCGGTGGGTTTTCCGTGTTGTTCACACATAGTAAAGTTTTCTTCACCCTTGGAGCCTTACTCCTAGAGGTGGGCTGGAAGGCTCTAGTTTTTGGCCATTTTTCCCAGCCCCCTCTATAGATTACTTACCCTTCCTTTTATACCAGCCTGTGTCCACTGTCCTTTATCCACGTGTAGGTTTAAACTTTCCAAAACTGATACTTGTCCCATCAGTCCATACTCAAAGTCGTTGGAGGTGGTTTGTAAAAGCCAAAGAATGCGGCTCTGTCAGGTGCAGAACATTGAATGACAGTGAGGGCAGCTTTCCCTGGATATTTTGGGATTTTCTTTCAAGCTCCGTCCTTTACCGTTTTTGTCCCTCGGTCTGGTGGGATTTTGGGTTCTGCCGAGGACTGAACTGTCCTCGGCGGTATCCCAAGGCTATCTTGTGCTTTATTTTATCGGGTTTGGACCATAGCCCTCCTCGGCTTGGACCTTTTGATTCCCCACGGATAAATGGGCCTGGCCCGTAAGTTATTGGGCCCCACAATAGCCCCTCAAAACCCTGCTATCTGACTTCCTGGTTGGAAATGAGGGTTTTGGTAATACCGAGCTTTTATTATGGCTCAATTAATTCTGCCTTTCATCGATGTTGGCGGTTCTTTACCTACCCAGGAGATGAACCGGTCTACGAGACGTTCCCCCTAATTCATTCAAGACGCGCTCATGCCGTTTGACTATTCAAAGCGTGTCTTTAATAGTTTCCCTTTACGAGATCTTCCAGATTTTAACGGTTATTGATGGCGTAGGGAAACGGAACGGGCGCATTCTTGTTTGCAGATTTCCTTGGAGATCTGAACGTATTAAGTGCCCTCCGTGTAACCCCTCATATAAAAAGAAGAGGCAAGAGTTGTTTCACTCACACCCGAACCACTTTAACCCCCCCAAAATCTGAAACCCTTAGACTCTTCTCAGAGTTTTAATTTTATCCTTTGGTTATTCCTTAAGTTGTAATACCTTCACCATAGTAGTAGGCAATGAAGGAACTGTACCCCTCTCAAAAACACCATGCTTTAATAAAGCTCAAAATGGCTCGGTTAGGGCAAGGATGGCGGAGACTCAAGATTTGTCTCACTTTCCTTTCAGCCAAAATCCGAAGCAGGGGTTCGTCACGTCCACCTTTCGGCTTGATTGAGCCGAGGACATCCATTATCAATACCAACCGGCCTCTCACGAGCATATCTAACATGGCACCAGTGTGTTAGGAGTCAGGACTGAGGCAGGGACTAAGTGCCCCTGCTTCTTCCTCTCTTTGTTCACTGGTGATTCCTTTTGCCTCTCTTTCTTCCTTTTCATCTCTTCTCTCTTCTTCTCCTCCTTCTTATCATTCATCTCCTCCATCTTCTTTACTCATGTCCTCCATCTTCTTCATTCATCTCCTCCATCTTCTTCCTCCATCTCTTCCATCTTCTTCTGAAGAAGGCCCTTCTCTCGATATGGGCTCCGCTGAGACAGAGTTTTGAAAGGATTTCGAAGACGAGTTTAAAAAGATGTCTAGCTGTTTATTTACTGTACTGCTTTTTTTTTTTTTTAATTGTTTTGGCAATCTACCTTTTGTATAGGCTTGTTTAAGCCCCTCTTTGTACGTTGTAATACATCTTTATATTAATACAAATTGTTATTACTTTACTTCACATATTCTACCTTTATCTTTTCGAAGTAATAGCGCAATGTGTAGACACACAATCTTGTGAATTCTTTTTATTTTTAAACCGTGACCGACGTCTAGGACCAAAGTCCCAGTTAATAAAAAGATCTTGTTCTGTGTTTATAAAAACAATCTGGCTTAATAATACTGAATCGAACAAATGGCACTTAAGGCTGAAACTCCCATTGGGCAGGAAAAGAAAGGACATTAAAAAGAGCTTACTATATCGGCCTGGCACAATACCGCCGACCTTAGAGTACAATACTCGGGGCTCTAGTCCTTTATCAAAGATAAATGTGCTATTACGAATTTGCAGTGTTATTTAGCACAATAATGTATTATTTGAATTAATGACATTTACGGCCAAAATGCTTGCTAAGAAAAAGATATCACCATAACTTTAATAGAGTTGTTTGGCACAACAATGCCGATCTGTAAAAAAATGATACTTACCTCAAATCTAGCCGAGATGATAGCTCAATGCTCGATGCGGTGTAGGAAGTAACCATCCGAGGACGCACCACCTGCAAAATGAACAGCCCCCCTAGGCTACTGAAGAATAGCGCGTTTCACCATCTCTCTTTAACACTCTTATTGGCATTGACCTTTTACAACATTTGAGCCAAGGATTGAATAACTTAGAATTGCTATTAAGTAGCCCACCTTACAAAACTCAATCATTTTCTCATTCAAGTAGTTGGTTTCCCCATAGGCTTGAGTCCGAGGACCATGCAATGCCTTGGTTCTGTCCAAAACCTAGTTTTCCTCATCCAAGTAATTGGTTTTCCCCATAGGCTTGAGTCCGAGGACCATGCAACGCCTTGGTTCTGTCCAAAACCTAGTTTTCCTCATCCAAGTAGTTGGTTTCCCCATAGGCTTGAGTCCGGGGACCATGCAATGCCTTGGTTCTATCCAAAACCTAGTTTTCCTCATCTAAGTAGTTGGTTTCCCCATAGGCTTGAGTCCGAGGACCATGCAATGCCTTGGTTCTGTCCAAAACCTAGTTTTCCTCATCCAAGTAGTTGGTTTCCCCATAGGCTTGAGTCCAAGGACCATGCAATGCCTTGGTTCTGTCAAAAACCTAGTTTTCCTCATCCAAGTAGTTGGTTTCCCCATAGGCTTGAGTCTGAGGACCATGCAATGTCTTGGTTCTGCCCAAAGTTCTTTTAGTGTGGAGGCTATCGACATATTAACTAGCACGACTGGTAATTACATAGAATATACTTAATTACAACTGCACCCTATCTTTACTATTGAGATTATACTTAATGTACATGGAATGTATAATTTTTTAACATTGATAATGTTTAAATAGGATCTATTAGTAGAAATACCCGTGGAACAACACATGGTATAGCAGTACGGGCACTTATTGAAAAAAGTGGTAAACTGCCAGTACGTATAGCTGCAGAGTATGATGCTCCTATTGGGAAAAATGCGTGCAAGCTTGTCAATCAAATTGGCGTACAAGTGCGAAGTAATTTGTCTAGTTACAATATAAAAATTTGGAAAAGTGTTGATGCTGCTACTAGAGATGTGGTGCTTCAAAAAATCGCGGTAAATTTACATTGATAACGTCTAACTTATCTTTGTTGTTACTAAGCATATTAAATTCATATAATAATATTTTTATAATACATATACACTTCATTTTACAAGATCAGTTTGAGCTAGAAGGAGATTCCAACTTGGTAATGAAAACAATAAATACAAAATGTGGAAGATTATTGAGTAGCGACTCTAACAAGTTGTTCAGACTTATAAAAAGCTTGTACAATCTCATGGTGCTAACTATGCAAAAAGCCACCCACCAAAGAATGCCACACTTGAGCGGTGGACTAGACTCATTGAAGGAAAATGGACCAATAAGGACTGGCTGGTAAATTATTTATCCGTATATTATTATTATCTAATATTTACTATATTATGTTGTCAAATGGTTAGATTAATACCTAGATGAAGTAAATGTATATTGTTTTATTCATGATCTAATAAATATCTTGAATGTTCTTTATTAGGAAAAATCAAGAAAGAACTCTGAAAATAGGAACAAAACTTCAGGCAAACATAGATGCGGGACAAAGGCACTTGCTATTAAGGTTGATGAGGAGGTGCGTGTTTTTTCATTTTCTTAAACCTTAGTATATTACATGTTGCGATTAATTAACTATTGATGGTGTCTAAAAATAACCAACTCCATATTTGTCCATAGAGGTCATCCATAGAAGGAATAAAAGGAGACTAACTACTCGTCCTTCGTCCATAGAAGGAACTAGCTGCTTGTCCTTCGTCCATAGAGGTCTCTGGACAAGATTCTCCTGCTTTTGAACAACCTTCCGTCCAGCATTGCTTAGGACGAGCTCAGCAACGGTTGTGGTATGAAAAGATAACCGCCATGGCGGTTATGAAGGTGTACTCTAAACTTTCCGGACTCCGTGAAGATAGGGGAAGTTATCTAACGGATAACCGTTTCCTGAACCTATAAAAGGGCACGAATCTCCGACAAAAAAAGGGGTAAGTACTTTCTAGACACCATCTCCTTAAGTTTGGAATTCTTTGTTTCGGAAGAAAAGGCTAACTTTATCATCGGAGGATTTGTGACCGGTCAACCCCGGTCTCTTCTGATCTTTTGTTTCTTATCTTTCAGGCCCTCAACATCATCACAATCCGTGCTATTCAATCTACTGATTTCCTAATAGTTATCAACTATATCTATCTAACACTCAAATGTTAATTAATCAGACAAATAATAATGGTGGTCAAGTTCCTGAATTGGCAAAAATCTACAAAGATGTTCATTTCAATCCAAATACAAATAGGTGGATACACCATGAGGATGAAGCGACATATGTATGTGTATCATTCCATCTCTATCATTTCATCCTTATCATGTTTGTAAAGTTATAACATATGTAGTATTAATGTTGTGATTGTTTATTTTTTTCTCTTTCAAATGGTAGGAAACTATTCTTAAAGTGCAAGAGGATCATTGTCAAGATCCTAATGCAATTCCCCTTACATAAGAGGAGATCTCAAACTTGGTTTTTAAGAAGAAGTTGGTATTGTAAAAGGACTTGGCATGAGACCTTTCTCTTCTCTAGTAACCACTGCCTCTTCTAGTTCCTCGGTGGAGTATATCCATCGGTTAGAAAATGAGATAATTGAGCTCAAAGAGGCAAGAGCTAGGGACGAAGAAGAGCGAGCTAGGGAGCAAGAGGCGCGAGCTAAGCAAGATGAGGTCCAAAACAATATTCTTAATTTTTTGAGGAGCAAGGGTTATGATGACACTTTTACCTATGGGGGTGGTTCATCTTTGAGTTAAATCACTTATTGGTTAGTACTTTATCTTCAAGTTAAAATACTTCATTTTTTATGTATCATTTGAAACTAATTGTATTATATTACACTTGAAAATTTTATATTTGCTTTCTTATAACATAGTTAATGTTTTTACTTTACTATTTTAATGTAGTAGTGTTTCTATATTTGTGCAGATTTCTAATTGGTGGCTTTAGGGGATTTACTTTTGACATTATTTGAAGACATATGAGGACATCTTCCGTTGGTTCTAATTATATTATGCTACATTTTTTGTATTGTTATAAAACATATTAAGTTATTGTATGTGTTGCAAACAATTATTGTATGGAAATAGTTTGAATTGGATACTTGTTTTGTTTTTTACTTGTGGAATGTATGGATCGATTTTTTATAATGTGTTGTTGAAATAAATGTGTTAATCAAATGTGAGGTTTTAATAATGTAATGACAGGTTACAGGTTAATCAAAGCCATGAAAATAATAAAAACAGAAAATAAGTTTTAGTGACGAATTTTTTCGTCACAAAAATTGTTTTAGTGATGAAATATTTCGTTGCTAAATGTAGCAGAATTTTGTAAGAAATGGTTTTAGTGACAAAAAGTTTTGTCACTATATGTGCCTAGATTTTTTTAAAAATAGTTTTAGTGATGAATTTTTTCGTCACTATATGTATCTGAAAATAGTTTTAGTGACGAAATTGTTCGTCACTAAATATGATTTAATAAACTAAAATGGTTTTAGTGACGAAATATTTTCGTCGCTGAATGCTGTTTTTAGCGAGGAAAACATTTAGCGACGAAACGTTTTTGTCGCTAAAAGTTTTTTCTTTTTTAAACAAATTGGACTTTTAGTGACAAAATTTTTCATCGCCAAGACTTTTAGCGACAGGGTTATAGCAACGAAATGTCCGATTTCATCACTAAAAGTTCTTAATGACAAAAAACTGGACTTTTAGTGACGATTTTTTTCGTCACTGAAAGTACATTTGGTTGTAGTGTGTAAATATCTCGTGGTATACTAGCTTCCTTGACGATGGAAGTTTTGGATTTCTAGGCCTTGAATTATATATATCGTTGCAAAGATCTCATGACATCCTTGACTATGGAAGTTTTGGATTTCTCTTATATCTTTTAGAATGTTTTTTTTAAAGAAAAGTGAATTACCTGATTTCATAAAAAATAGTTTAGTGGGCCTTTTTTTGCAATGTCAGGTTTGGCTGCTTTCTACGGTATTGGCCCAAATGTTCTGAGTAAGGGAGTCGGGACTGGTCCAATTGTAACTTACTTTGGTCCGGCTTGTGCACAAACTATGCCCTGTTTGTTAGAATTTAATCACAAACCCATGGCAGGCAGAACCACTGTGAGTAAGTTATGGCAAGCAGATATAATAATGATGATATAAGAAACACAATCACTACTTTTAGACATAATAAGTAAAAGTGAGCAACGAAAGGCTCTTTGTACACAAAATAAGCTAAGTGAAGAATATAAAAAAAAGAGTTAGGAAAATCAAAGCGTTAGTCTGCCATGCTAAGTAATACATAGGGTTGAAACCAAGAAGGGAAAAAACGTTCCCTCAATGCGAGTAATCTCAGAGAAGAAATTAATTGCTTTGAGAGAACAGGCCTAAATGGTCCATGCCCAAATACAAATCTTTTGCCTTTTATAGAGAGCAAGGCTACTGGGGGAGAGAGGAAATCAACCTATTGGTGCATGTCCGCCATTCTAAACTCTTTGTTTTTCTTTTCCTCTCCTTCCTACTTCCTATTTTTCTTTTTCTTTTGTTTTACTTCCTTTTCTTCTCAATGTTTACTTCTTGGTTATGTCTTTCTCTAGAAATTCCTAATACTATGATTTTCGAATCCCTCCTTTCCTCAGTGCACAGCAAGGGGTCCTTTATAGAGCTTGTCGTGACTGGTATTTACTATTTTAGCCCTCAACTACCTTTGTCTGGTGTGAGTGTCCTTGCTGACCACTTACTGGTCGTCAGTGGTTCAACCACCACCACTTACCTGTGCTGGCTGTGCCGCTCCCCTCTGCCAGACAAAGAATGCTATTTTGTTTGTTTGCTTGCTGTGGCTTTTTCTACCCGTTATAGTGTGTGTGCTCTCTCTCTATCCCTCATGGCATACACTTGGTGGTTCCAACTCATCTTTGCTTCTTTTGTATGGCATGTCATCCCAGCAGAACATTTCTCCCAAAAGAGCCTGAGCAAGAACCCCAAAATATGTTTTTTCCCTCTCCCCACCACCAAACCATGCCCTCTGACCCATGACCCACCACTTCCTATATTGACTGGGTACAGGCTAGTGGTGCTTGGGTCTCACGCGTGCTTCACCTTCTTCACCCGCTGCTCATGCACTTACCATGTTCTGGAGATTGTTCTGTACGTTCTGTCGTGCACTTTTGGCTTCTTATGGCGTGAGTTACTTTTCAATCTGCCATTCTTAATGACTTGCTTCTTTTGGGAATTGAGCCTTGTTGGATTATAGGCTTTTCTTCCCCCAGCCTATTCTGTGTTTACTCTGTGGCCTTGTTCCCATGCTCCTGCCATACCACTCTATTATTCCTGCTGTAATGTTATTTGACTCAATCCTGCTAGGCCTTTTTGGACCTGCTGTTTATTTCCCTCCCAGTAACTCAGTGTGTTCACTGGGCCTTTTCTAACACTGTTTGTGGGCTCCTGTGTTCCATTTCCCTCTTGGGCATCCTTGGCCCATTTGCTTTCCTTAGGCTTCCTCAGCCCTTTTCCAATCCTGTTTTCCTATGGGCCTTTACTAACTCTTTTTGGACTTCCCTGACCCAATTACTTTATACTTCATCCTTGGGGCTGATGGGTCTTCCATTAGCCCCTTACTTTCTTTGCTTACATTACTTTGGGCCTACTGTGGCCCATTCTCGCTTTTCTACATATTGCCCATGGGTTTGCTTTCTCTCTCTTTCCAGGCCCATTCAGGCCCGTTTGCTTTTTCAGGACCCACTTTATGAGCCCATGAGCCATTCATTTCTGCCACTTAGGCTCAATGGCTTTTTCTTACTTGCTAACTTTGGTCTGCCCATGTTGCTGGGCCTTCTCTCTTACTGGGCTTGCCAAAAATGAGCCTCTAACAAATAGAAAAAGGGGGAAAATTCTTTGAATGGCTATTAAAAAAAAAAAAAAAAACTATAATTATACCTATTTGTATAATTAAACTTCAAAACTAAGCACCTCTATAAAAAAATTTGCCCCTTGCCGATAAGAAATTTGATCAAAATTTAACAAAAGAAAAAATTAAACAAAATGTATAAAATAATTTTGATTTTTTGTTAAATTCGATTGAAATCCTAACGGTAGCATACGTACGGTAGCAAACAACGTATTTATTATTATTTAATGGGGAATATTGCTTAGTTTTGTAGTTTAGGGGGACAACAACTAAACCAAGGAGGAAATACAATTTATCCATAATGAAAATAAACAAGTAAATCTACTCTAATTGATTCTGTCTTTTACTAGTACTCCAAATCTTCTGGTTTATTATTCATACGATAGAAACAAATATATTTATTCCTCCAAAAAAAACACTTTACATTTATATAGAAAAACCAATTCCACAATCCAAATAAATCAAATTATATACAATGGGGGAAAAAATAGTCTATGATAATAATAAAAACGGTAACAACGAGATGATGAAGAGGTAGCTAGAGTAAACTAATTGGGTGAATTCCGACAAATAGGACATGTCGCATTAATTTTTAGCCATTCATCTATGCAATTAGCATGAAAATAATGATTACACTCGAACAAGTGTTGTCGTTAGGGTTGGGTAATTCTCGACTCTCACCAAGAAAAGTCTTTGGGTATGATTCTATTATGCGCCCATCGAGACCCATTACAAAGGCAGCTTGCTGCGGAACAGTTGAGGTAGAAAGTTGTGTATTAGGGCTCTGGCTGTTAAGCCTAACTCGATTACATAGGCAACATGTGAGCCCAATGAAGCACAATAGTCCAGGTATTCCTATGCCTATGGTTAAGCCATACTTGACACTCCTTAGAATACCTAAAAGAGAAAAGAATTACAATTATTTAGTCAGTGGCAAAATTATCAAAAAGCAATTTATCAATTTTAATTTAGCTAAGAGTCTTGTGGTTTAGTGATACTATTCGATCTCAGTCATAGAAAAAACTCAGTTTTGAATCCCTCTTACCCACTTATTATAAGGAAAAAAAGAAAAACTATTAAATCATGAATCCAATATCATATAAATGCGAAAGCACATACAGCTGTTTAATTGTTTACATGCCAGAAGAGTTCAACAAGTGATTATGGCAAAAGAAGATTAAAATAAAAAATAAAAAATAAAAAATAAAAAATGATGAAAAAGAAAAAGAAAAAAAAAGCAGTGAGACATACACATAGGTTTCCGGGCTAGCTTGGACCTTGGAATCGAGGACGTAGATCATCAACATGACATATTCTACAAATGATGGCTTTTGTTGGGAAAATTTCCTTAGTATGTTTGCATAGTATGAATTTTAAACGTTCATTAATTTTGAGTTTCCATAAGAATTTTCAATCCCTAAAACTCAAAGATCCCGTATGGGAGAATCAAGTTCTTCAGTATAAGAATTTCATATTTTGTTGGTCGAATAACATCAAAAAAAAATCATGCCAACAGTTGATGAACCATATTGGTCTAGGCTGTGGATATTAAAATAATATCTTCAACTAAATCCTATACTTGTTAATTGTTATACTATTAAATGATATATACGATGATTTACTTCATTAATGAGATAATGGACTTAAGCTAATAAGTGGGTGTAATTAATGGAACAAATACATACACTAGATTAAATTACAAACACCTTATGGTTTATCAACTATTCAATTGTGAGAAGCTCCTCTGTTTCAAGACCAAAGAAACAGAGGGGCAAGTGTAGTTTCTCTGCTGCCCGAGAGTTTAGTGTGTACCTCTAAACTCTCTTGCACTGTAGAATTGGTTGGTCCCTTCATCTGAAGGTGGTGTTAGGTCCCTAGGAATACCAAGTGTATTGCTAGGCTTGTGGGTTTTTCTTCAGGGGGTTTGGGAAACAGATTTCAAGGTAGTGTTTTGGACTCTCGGGCAATCTCTATGGAGTTTGGTCCCAATTTACGTGTGCCTCCATTTGTGGTTTCGAAGAAGAAATCAATTACGGTGCCGGGATTCTTTTCTACGAGAAAGATGAACAACAAAGCCGGACAAGCTTCTCAGTCAAGGGAAGAGAAGCCACTGACTCAGCAGAACCAAACCGAGAAGCTTTCCGAGCCGGTGCATGAGCCAACCGGTGAACCAATTGGAGTTGAACGTTACAAGCAGGGAGGGGACAAGCATTCAATGAGTAACGGTTGGAGAGATACAAATCTCACTAATCATGGTAGCCCGGAATTTTCGCTGCCATTATCTCCCACAATTAATGGGATTTTAAGCTGTCCTAAGGGCATTGATATGGAATTAAATGCGGGGAATGATGACATCTCACCAATTATTGCTCCTATTAACTCTAATTCCCAGCAATCTCAACGGCAAGTGTTTAATATGGTCAATATTCCAGACAAGGAAAAAAGCGCAACAACAACAATGAAGGGTAATGAACCAGATCAGTCCAATCAGCCTCCACACTGTGCCATTTGGAAACCTCCTCCATGGCCAATCCTGAAGGTGAACTCTAATGATGCGATTTTCCAGAAACAAAATTCTGTGGATGTTGTTTTGGATATGGGAGGTGGATTAGTGTTGTTTTGGAGATCGACTATTGATGTAATTGTGGAAGGTTTGAGTACAAATTTATCGATACAATGTTTCAAGAAGAAGATAGGGCAGGGATTAGAGTGATCATCTGAGAATGCCAAGGAAAAGGCTTGGTACACATGGTCGGAATCATCCCTCTCCCCCTAACTGTTATAGAGCTTGAAACTTGGTTATATCGAAGGCTTTACGGTTTGATGCTGATCTGAGCTTGGAAGATGTCACCCCAGAGGGAGTTTCAGAAATTGCAATGAAGGCTTTGAATGCAAATTCGCAGTCTTTGGAATCCTTTGGTTTACTTAGTTGTGATGTTAAATGTTTTGCAAGTTTATTTCATTGTATTAGGTTTTCAAATGTTCGTAGAGAAGGATTGTTGTATTCTCACATTAAGAGAAACGACAATGGAGTTGCTCATAAGTTGGCTAAAAATGCATTATGCATACCAGATTTTCAAGTATGGATGGAAGATGTCCCATCTCATATTGGTTCAATTTTACAATTGGATGTAGTTGAATTTTATTAATAAAATCCATCAGTTTCTTTCACACAAAAAAAAAAAAAAAAAAAAAAAAAAAAAACTATTCAATTGTGAGATTTAGCCACCGCGCACCCTTAGTTCGATAGTCACTCCACAAGTATAAATACTTGTGGGGTGTGGGGGGCAAAGGCCGGGATTCAAGTTTCCAGGAGGGAGTTTCACACACATATACATTTAGATTAGGCTAGAGTAGAAATTCTATCTTGTATACAAAAAAAAAATTGTGAGATATAATTAGTAAAATACGATACACATATACTACGGTAAACTTACAAAAAGGCACAATTCAATATCTTTTAATAAAATAGTGGAAAGAGAACTTGTCAAATTGCAAATAAATGGATTTCACTCGTAATTTTCTAATATTCAATGTCAATTTCAATGCATAATGGACATTATTGCAACTTGTAGAAGTCAAATATTTTGTTGGTATAATGAATAAATTAATTGAGGAATAATTATAATAGTAGGAAGATTTTTCGAGTTTGAGCCAGAAGCCAAATAAAGGTATGAGCAAGACTTAGGTACTGTTCTTTAGGTTCTTTTTTTAAGATTCTGTTATTTGGATTTTTTCTCATGAGATGGAAGTGTATTTTTTAGTTAAATAATCACTTGACTGAATTTTAAAAGAAGAAATTAAAAAACAGCACTTAAGGTACTGTACCTAAATTTTATCCTAAAGGTATTGACTAATTCTACGGTAAGGATCCCATGTATGATCATTCTCTCCGTGGTTGTTTATCATATATAAGACTTCACATCCTAACTGGCCATCAGAACTGTTTTATAATATTGAAGTAGTCTGCAAAACCCTTGGGAGTCAACAGAGACGGGTTATTTAGAGTGGTTTTTGATTAATTATGAGATGCAATTATTCTAGAATTAGATAGCACAATTTGGAAGCTAAGGAATGCAGGACTTCATGTCTTCTTCCATTATGTTCATAAAACCATATTACATAAAGTTTCTGCTCTGCAGCAAAAGCTATTAGATCATACATGAATATATTTTGGCCAGCTGTTTGTACATGTTTGGGATGTACAAAAAATAATGTTGTAAACATTAATTATGTGCCCGTTTGGATTCAGCGTTTTCCGCTGAATCCTGGGCTGCGTTTTTTTTTTTTTTTTTTTTTTTTTTCAGCCGTACTATTTGACCAAGTCAACTGTAAATAGTGCATTCGTGCACTGTTCACGGACCCACAAATTCTACTTTTCAACAACTTTTTCATTAAAAATGGGTCCCATGATACTATTCACACATTTAAAAATTATTTTGCTACAGTGTTTTTAGTTTCAGCAAAAATAAGTTCAATCCAAACGGACCCTATATATCAAAATGAAGCCAAATCCCATTTGTGGAGCTAAATAGTGAATCATTTTGTTAATGTTTTGTCAACATATATATTTCGTTTTTGGTGAATCAACCATTAACAGAAATCAGAAAGGGAAAAAAAACAATATGTTTTGATGAAGAAATGAAGTAAACATACCGTTGCTTGGAGTAGCAGTGGCCACATCAAAGCATCCAACTTCCAGACTATCATCACTCATGAGCGCACATTCTTGACTACCCCGTACACAAACTCCGCAACCTGGCTCGAACCAACTCAATTCAACCTCGTCAATTGGTGCATACATTATTTCCTGACACTGCTGCTGTAGCTCCGATTCAGGGTTAAAAGTCACCAAGACTGTAAAGTTGTCGCCGCTAAGGCAAGAAACCGGTGCTGCATACTCATAACTCTTCTCCTTGGAGCAGTTGTAGAAGGTGTAATTCTTTGAAGTCTCTGATAGCTGGAAAGGAGAGCCGGAAAGAGTGAAGTTTTGGGTCAGGAATCGTCTGGGAAAACAGCCATCTGGGTCTTCAATATTCATCGATTTGCTCTGAGTAACTGATACCTTGCACAACGAAGTCCCCGGAATGAGGGAGAGTGAGAATTGTTTGGCTTCTGTTGCATGAAAGATTGAATCCCGGATAGCCACAGCGTTTGTTTTGAGAGGTAGTATTGAGTTGAAAAGGGAATTTAACCCACGGAAATCTGATAAGATCATCGCAATATGTTGTTTTGCATATTTTGGCACTTGATGCTGTGTTAAGGACGAAGAAGAAAGTGGAGATAAAGAAGATTTGAAAGGAGGCCATTTGTGCAATTGGGGAAGATAGAAAGTAATTAGGTCATAATTTGACATGTTAATGCTACCTAACAGGTTCATGGGATAGAGGAATTTTACATTCAAAGTCATATAATTAAGCTGAAATTTCTGTATTGACCATTAACTTTGATTTAATGAGAACATTGTTTTTTCTTTTCTTTTTTAATGTTTTGTTCTGGTCTCGTGACACAACTGTAATGGTGGAAACTTGAAAGTTGAAACACAAAACAATTACGTTACCAATAACTACTGGTTGTTGAGTGGACCACTAGATAGGAACCAATGTTTGTAAAGTAGCAAGATTTAAGTACAGTACTTAGATGCTGTTTTTTAGGTTCCTCTTAAGAATCTACCATGTGACTTTTTTTTCATTGATGAAAGTGTATTTTTTAAATTAAGTAGTCACATAGTAAAATCTTAAGAGGAGAACCTAAAAAACAACAACTAAAGTACTGTACATAAGTTTTATCATGTAAAGCATAGAAAGAATCTTTGAAGTCAATAATATAAATAAATGCATTGGATGTGTACCGTTATTAATGTAATTAAACCGATCATTGCGATATATATTATATGCCAGATTTGACCAGAATTGGGCTTATGAGCTTCATATAGGCTATTGGATATAGAAGTGATAAAATTAAAAATTGCTTTGGTAAAAGTCTTGTAAATCAATTTCTTGGTGTTTTTAATGAAAATGTCAAATATTTAAATAATTTTTTCCTTATTATTACTACTGAATTTATTGAGAAAAGCCTAGAAAAAAAAATCTATGAAAATTAACTATTTTATTTTGTAATGGTTTTTTGATTATCCAACGGCAGGCAGGCAAAGTGTTAATAAATTAAAGTGTAGAATAATATAATTTAAGTTATCAAAGGGATATTAGAATGAGTGTACCTTGAAATTATATTTATATTGTTCGTGTATTTTTAGTGTAAACTACATGGAGGCTCACTAAGGTAAGAATCTCTTATAGAAGCTCTCACCGTTTTTAGGCCAAATTGATATATTTAAATCATATTAGAATTACACCACACTTAGAAGAAGACTTTGGTCTTGTTATCAAGACATTCGTTGTCTTTTCTTTTTTTTTTTTTAATTCATGGTTAAAAGTTAAAAAATAATGGGAGAGGGAGAATTTGAATTTTAAATGTTTCAATTGGAAACACCAAAAAATACCAATTGAGCAACAAAGTTCTTGGCAACATCACTTGATATTTGAGATGAACATCCCAAATTATGGAATAAACTAATTTCCTTCACATCCTGAGATGATATTTAAAAAAATTTTAATAGATATTTAAATGAAACCCTCGTCTTTTTCGTAAACTCTATCATCAAATAGATCGCTTTGGGTATCTTGAATGAACATTTATTTTTCAGTTTATTTTTTTTATTTTATCTAAGATAGAAATTAAATCATACTCTAGTCTAATGTAAGTATATGTCTATGAAACTCTTCCAAAACACTTGAACCTTGGCCCTTGCCTACACCCCCACAAGAACCTATATATATTTATATATTTTCACCCCTCAAGTCATATGAATCGTGATCTAATGACATGCTAATGCTACTACACATTGAACCATAATTTAAGCTAAACTAAGAAAATTTTTATGGTCGTTATTCGTCAAGACCATTTTTTTTTTATACAAGATAAAATTTCTACTCTAACATAATCTAAGTATATATGTGTATGAAATTCCTTCCTAGAAACTTGAACCCTCTTACCTCTCACACTCCACAAGCACTCATACTTGTGGAGTGACCACCCCACCAAGGATGCGCGGTGGTGTCAAGACCATTTTGAACAACTCAAAATCTATGTTCTAAGTTGTTGTCCATTGAATCGCATACTATGGTAAAAATTAAATCTCATGGCATACCTTATCCAAGTTCAAGATTTGAACCAACACAAAGCCAAAATGAGTGAGTTCTATGGCTATAAAGTCAGCCGTAGATCATGTGGACAACCTTACCTGCATCTCTCTTTCTTATTACTTTTGACCATTTTATAAGGAAAGAAAGTGAATCAATTTTTATTGTTTGAACTTAAAACAAGAAAACCAATTTGTAAAATAGGATAATGGAATCATATATCAAATGAAGGATCAGATCAACGTAAAATTAAAATTTTATTAACGTAGGTAAAAACAAATCTACTGAACCCACCATATCGGGAAAAAAAAAGTATATATAACAAGGCAAATGGATACAAATAATAAAAAATAAGGATTAATTTCATTTCTCCCACTTAATTACAACACAATTGCAATATCCCCTAAACTTCAAAACAGAGCATCTCTCGCTTTAACTATTAATAGTAAACAATTTACCCCTTGTCAATTAAAAAAAAAAAAATTCTTCAAAATTAAAAGTAAAAAAATTTCAAAATATAAAACGCTTAAAAGAATCTTAATTTTTTTTCCATGAAATTTGATTGATATTCTTCTTATTATCAATACTTAGTGAGGAATATCACTTTTTTTTTTTTGAATAAATAGTGAGGAATATCACTTAGTTTTGTAGTTTAAGGGGGACATTGCAACTACACCATAGTTATACGGTAAATCCAATTCATCCAAAATAAGTCTAGCTACTTACTCGATTCTATTTCTTTTACGAGTATTCAAATTTGAGTTAATAGTGATATCATAAAAATATGTGTGTGTATATATATATATATATATATATTTATTTATTTATTTGTTCAGAAAAATATTTTACACATTTATAGTATAGAACAATCAATCCATCAATCCAAATCAAACATATTACACTCAATGAAAACAAAATAGTTTATGATAAGAATAAAAACAATGATGATGACAATGATAATAATGATGAAGAGGTAGTTAGAGGAAACTAATCATGTGAATTACGGCAAATAGGGCATGCCGCATTAATTTTTAGCCACTTATCTATGCAATTAGCATGGAAATAGTGGTTACACTTTGGTATGGTCCTTAATGTCTCCTTAGGTTGGTACTCAGTCAAACATATGGGACATATGTTATCGTTAGAATTGGGTAATTCTGGACTCGTACCAAGCAAAGTTTATGGGTATGATTCTATTGTGGCCCTATCGAGGCCCATTACAATGGTTGTCTGATGTGTGACAGTTGAGGTAGAAAGTTGTGAGTTGGGTTGGGGTCTCTCGCTGTCAACCGTAACTCCTTTATATTCGTAATATGTGAGCCAAATTAAGCACAATAATCCAGCTATTCCCACACCTAGGGCTATACCATACTTGGCACTTCTTGAAAGACCTAAAAGAACAAAGAATTACAATAATTTAGCCATTGACAAAAATATCAGGAAAACAATTTATAAATTAGAATATTAATAGTAATTTAGCAAAAAAAATTATAGTTTAATGATATTGTTATCCCACTCATGAAAAGGGCATGGGTTTGAATCCCCTTAACCCACTTACCTCAAGGAAATAAAGTAAGTCATCAATTTCATACAATACAAATGCTAAAGCACATGTAGGTTATATTGCATATGTAAAACAGTAAAATGCAAATTGATTAAAGACAAATGTAATTTTGAGTTTTAATATCAACTAACCATGAGAAATTTTTAAAACATTTCATTTTTGGGAAATAGGAAAAAAAAAATTAACCTTGTACAAGAACAAAAAATGTTCATATAAGCTTCTATTGCCAAGGTTTAAGGCTTCCTTAATTACTTTTTTATCCACACAACGGAAAATAGTCTTAGTTTTTCTCATCGGTGCCAAATATCCTCTACTAGTCTCACTTTCCAAGCAAGAGTTAACCTTGAACAAGACTGGGAATTGTTCGTATAAACTTCCATTGCCAAGGTATTGAGGCTTCCTTATCCACACAACGGAAAATAGCTTTCTCAATCTCTTTTTTCAGTGCCAAGTATCTTCTACAAGTGGTCTCATTTCCCAAGCAAGAACTTTAATACTCTTGCACGAAGCCCACACATTCTTGTCGGTAATCGAAACTATTAGTTCTAGATGCTTTTTGCCCTTTCTTTCAAAGGCTTTCTCTAGTACATCTCAAAGTCCCCATGATATGGTTGATGCTGGACTGCTGAAAGAGTTTGGATTGCTACATAGTCATTATAATTGTTATATAAACAAAGATTGGATTGTTATCTTAATATGCTTAGGATAGGGTAAGTTTTGATTGTTGTATGGGATTGTTATTGCTCCAGGGTAGGATTTATCATATTAGTGTGGTAAGGAGCTTTTCGTCAATCATATTTATAAGATCATATGTATGACTGTTGGTGAAGTTTGTTTTTTTAGAGATAATACGATTGATGAAGTTAATAAAGCTAATAATTATTTTTTCCCAAACTTAGCAGGCACTGCTATTGGAGGATTGGTCTTCCCTTGAAGTAAACCAACGTTTGTGTGAGCCAATTCACAACTGTTTCATTTTTCCTCCACTTTGTGTAAACAACGTTTATAAATAAGGCATATCACAACCTAATTGGCAATCAAAACTATTTTATGATATTGCAGCTGTCTGCAAAAGCCAAGAGAGTGACAACATGTGCTTGGGTTGTTTAGAGAGGTAAGCATCATGTTTTTATCAAAATGTATGATTATCTGTTGTAATTGGTAGGAAAATATTTTTAAGTGTTGGCAGATCAAAGTCTAGGGATGGCAATCTTTTCCCACCCTGCATTAACTCGCCTCTTCCCGCTTCGCTCCGCATGAATTTTCCTCACCTCAAATAGGCAGTGGGGTGGGGATAGGGTGAGATTTTAGCCCCCATCATGGGGCAGGGTCTAGACATTTTAGCCCGGCATTGCCCTACCCTACCTTGCCTTGCGTTAATAAGGACTATAATTGTAAATTTTTTGTACCTAAATCTTTAATATTTAAACAAACAATTCAATACTGGCTTATTTAAATGCATGGATATTAAGATTTCTGTTTTTTGTTGCAATATTATTTTGTTAAACACTTAGATAATATTATTAAGTTCTTGCTAAAAATTAGTTTGATCTGATGGGATAAATTTAGTTGTAATTTCAAGTATATTTATATTAATAAATCATGTTTTATTAAAAAAATTGTAATAATTGTGAAGCAAATTAGAATTTTATGGGGTGGTGCCCACAGGATCTCAAGGGGATGGGGCAAGGAAGTTTTCCCATCATATGGGCGGAGTAGGGATGCATGAGACAAGACAAAATCATGCAGTGAAGATCTCATCCTTCAACCCAAGTTAAAACACTTATATAGTATGTTTCCCTATATTATTGTATGCCTAACAAAATTAAATTTGATGAAGTAAGTAAACATACCGGTGCTTGAAGTAAAGCATTCCAGTTCGGTCGTGCTCCAACTCAAATAGACCCCATTAAAAAGTGGTGCAGTTATTATTTCTCGACATTGCCCCATAGTCGTCCAGGAGAACGTAAAGTTGTCGCCGCTAAGGCAGGGATACCGTCCATAATCGTAAATAGGGTCGTTGGAGTAGTTGTACAAGGTGATATTCACATTGATGTCTGATAAGTGATAAGGAGAGTCCATAAGAGTGAAGTGTTGGTTCAGAAACCGTCTGGGAAGGCAGCTATCTGGGTCATCGATAATCATTACTTGGTTCCAGTTATCGATTTCTAGAACAACTGATGTCGCGGAAGCCTAGAGAAAGCACACACGATACTCTCTTGATGGAACAGAAACTAAACTGTTAGTTTCTGGTAGTAAACCTCGAATCCACGAGGGGTTTCCCTGAATCCACAAGGAGAAATAAACTGGAATCCACCAGAAGAAAATTTGACAAAACATCTGTGTTTATTGATAATAGTTTCTGAAAAAACGTTTACAGGCTTAGGAGCCTATTTAAGGCTCCTTAAAACTTGACAGACAAGAAAATATAATCTAAAATAACTCCTAATTGATACCTAATCATAACAGGAACCAAATTTGACCTAAAAAACATTAAATGCACCTAAAAACAAGAAAATAAATCACCTAAACCTAAAATAACGTTTTTTACATAAAAATACCAAAAATAATAAATTACAATAATTAAATAGTAAATTTTGTCCTACATCAACAACAAAGTCCCCAGAATAAGGGAGAGTGAGAATTGTTTGGCTTTGGTTGTTGCATGAGAGACTGAATCCTGGATAGCCACAACATTTGTCTTTGAGAGGTAGTATTTAGTTGAAAAGAGAATTTAACCTGCGGTGGTCTGAAGCCATCACAATATGAACTTTTTGCAATTTTTTGCGCTTGATGCTGTGCTTGGGAGGAGGAAGAAGAAGAAAGTGGAGACGAAGAAGCTTTGAATTGAAGGAGGTCATTTGTGCAATTAGAAGCTACAAAGTATTCCTCTTGTAATTGTTATAATTTACTATATGCTACCTATGATAGAGACTTTACAAAGTTCAAGTCTATATAGTAATGGAAATAACGTAAAGTTCAAGGCCATTAGTGCAAATTATTACTAGCTGTTGATTGAACCCTTAGAAAGTTTTTTTTTGAGAAATAAGATAACTTTTACTAAAAGAAAAGGAATAAAGCATCTATGAAGTTTCAATCTTTTACTCAAAAAACAAAAAGCAAAAAAAATAAAAATATAAATAAAAATAACACAAAAAAAACAAAAAAAAAAAAGAAAGAAAAAATCTTCGAAGCTAATCAGGTATTGAATGTGTACCGTTTTGTACTATAATTTAATCGATCACAGCCATTGAATCTAACAGATTTAAACAGATAGTTGGGCTTATGAACTTCATATAGGCTCCAGGGATATAAGTAGTGGTAGAAATTCCATATCATTGTCATGTTTTCTTGATGATCCAACGGCTGGCAGGCAGAGTATACTCGTGCGGTGCTAATGTTGTGCATTGCTTTGATTTTTCCCTATAATCCATTACCGTCAAGAAAGTGTTGAATTCGTGGAAGAGAATTTAAGTTCCTTGTTGGAAAGTGAGAATTTAAGTTCCTTGTTGGAAAGTGAGACTACTTTTGGAGGATATTTGGCATCAATCACAGAGAGAGAGAGAGAGAGAGAGAGAGAGAGAGAGAGAGAGAGAGAGAGAGAGAGAGAGAGAGAGAGAGAGAGAGTTCTATTTTCTTTTCTTTTTTTTGACAAAAAAACAGTAAAACAAGTAATTAAGAGCATTCTCATCAAAGGTAGGATAAATGCTATGTTGAAAAGTTATATAGTTTACTAGAGGTCATATAGATACATACCTTTGGTGGAACAAAACACCAAATTGCCGGATCTTGTTCTTTACTTACTTTACGAACTCCTCACGATCTCCTTTGTGGAACTCCTCCGAGTCGCAGGAGAGGCTACTAGAGTCTATCCTAATTTCCGCGCTCCAAATTCTAGAGAACAGTGGATGGTGTCCCAAAGAGATGGCTTATTTTGAGAGAGCACTCAAAAACTATACGTATGTTCACTCACTATATCTCACCTTGATCTGACTGATGTAGGAATATTTTAAATATTAGTAGAGATTCACTTACTATCAAATATATGTGATTCCTAAAAGATCTCATCTGTTAAATTTAAATTACTCTACTACTAATATTGATAACTTATATCAATATTTGTTAAGTTTAAATTACTCCACTACTGATATTGATAACTCATACCAATATCGGTTAGTTTAAATTTAAACTTACTTATCAAATAACCCATGTGGACGATTCATGGGCCATGGTCTATGGGTTGGGTCAAAATCAGCCCAATTTCTAACATCTCCCACTTGTCCACACTAGGTACTACAGTCAGAATTGGCTCCTCTCAATCTCTTGTCCAATCCTCTCTTTATACAGAAAAATGGAGTGTGCGACCTAGACGAGAAGGTGTAGGGTAGGAGTACTATATTAAGTCACCATCTAAACTAACATAGTACATCACTCATAATATCTCATCTATGCTCCAGATTATTTGATCACACCCGATCAAGTTTCTTTAATCCCTCATGAGTTCAAAACTTAAAGCAACACTTGATCTTATACCATATAATATGCTCAAGATTATGTTGAAAAACAAATTCCTCATAATCGCCTGGGCTATGAGCCATAAAATAAATGGTGTGTTCTAAATAATCTTCCCTAGACACTCATGTCAATTCATTCATACTTGACCGCTTTCCTAGACATGCTCCGCGAGACCATATATATCATGGCCCTGAGATGACATGCTAAAGTAGCGACATCAAACATTCATTTCATGACATAGTTCTAGATCGAAAAAATGGCATAGAATGGACCATATAATGGTCAACTAGGGCTCACATAGTGACAGAGTAGGGATCTATCCAATCACTCCCTTAATTGGTCGGCTATAGCACATACAATATAATTTGTATGCTACAGTGGAGCTCCCACTCAACTGGGCTTGTCACACTCAAATATCGTACAAATCTTAGTCCAATTGCCACAAAGGCAACCAACTTGAGTTTCTTAGCACAGTTACACATCAAGTTCCTGTCCAAGATCTCACATTTGGCTTTATTCAAGTTTCATGAAGTTGTGGATACACTTCAAGTGCGACTCCCATAAGTCTCATCTTAGCCTAGCTAAGGTGACATTCATTATATTATCTTGCACACCTCCCTAAGTGTCAAGACGATCATTTACTTGATTTACAAAAAAACAAAGTGATCACTATGTCTAATCTTGCTCGCTACTCAAGCGCTAGGGTGATCGTCTATATGAGTAGACCGTTCTAAGCCTAGTGACGTATTCTCAAATAATGTGTGCTCAGTATGCAATATCAATCACATCACAAGATGAATCAAAATGAATAACATCATTATTGCATAAAGTATGAATAAACATAAATGTCCATAAGGTATCCAAAAACATATCAAATCCTACAAAGTCCCAAACTCCTAACATAAGCATGAAAGGCATCTCTAGCAATGGCTTTAGTAAGTGGATCAACCACCATCTTGCTAGTAGAGATATGTTGGAGGATCACCTCTCCTTGTGTAATAGTAAGACGAATGTAATTATAACGAGTCTGTATGTTTTTGCTTTTGCTATGATACTAAGGATCTTTAGAATGAGCCAAGGCTGTCATACTATCACAATACATCTTTACAGCTTCATCTGCAAGAGATGTCACCCTTAGGCTTTAGAAAAATCTCTTTAACCAAACAGCTTCTTGTGCTGCTGCTGAACAAGCAACATACTCAGACTCCATTATGGATAAAGCAATGCAAGACTATTTCTTATTGCACCAAGAGATAGTTGCACCACTAAGTAGAAATGCATAACCTGTAGTGGACTTGCGCTCATCTCTATCACTGGCCCAGTCAACATCAAAATAACCTCTTAATCTCAAATCTCCACCCTAATAGCAAAGAATGAGATCCGATGTCCCACGAAGGTATTGAAAAATCCTTTTAATTGCTTGCCAATGAATAGGTCCTGGATTTCTTTGATAATGACTAACCATACCAACTGCAAAACAGATGTCTGGTCAAGTACACAACATAGTATACATTAAACTTCCAACTGCACTTGCATAGGGAACTCTTGCCATTTCTCTCTTTTCCTTTTCTAATTTAGGGCAATCTTCAAGGCTTAATGTATGTCCCTTCTCAATTGGAGTGTCTATAGGTTTAGAATTATGCATACGGAATCACTCTAAGATCATCTTTATGTAAGTTTCTTGAGACAAACCAAGAAGCTTCTTTGAGGGATCCCTGAAGATCTTAACTCCAAGCACATAATTAGCCTCTCCCATGTCCTTCATTTCAAAAATAGAGTCCAACCACCTTTTGGTGGTGACAATCATCTTCATATCATTTCCAGCCAACAAAATGTCGTCCACATATAAAGACAGGATAAGTAAACTCTTTCCTGATCGTTTAACATACACACAATAGTCTTCTTCCATCATTTTGAAACTAATTGAAATAATAGCTTTATGAAATTTGAAATACCATTGTCTAGATGCTTGCTTTAGGCCATAAATGGAACACTTAAGGCGGCACACTTTGCGCCCTTGTTCCTTGACCTCAAAGCCAATAGGTTGATCCATATAGATCTCCTCATCTAGTTCTCCATTTAGAAATGCATTCTTTACATCCATTTGGAAGAATTCCAAATCCAAATGTGCAATAATAGCTAGAATAAGGTGAATAGAGACAAATCTCACTACTGGGGAGAAAGTCTCTTCATAGCCTATCCTTTCTCTTTGGGTATAGCCTTTCGCCACGAGACGAGCCTTATATTTGTCAATTGATCCATCTGTCTTGCGCTTTATTTTTAAGACCCACTTGTTTCCAATGGTCATGCACCCAGGCGGAAGGTCAACCAACTCCCAAACTTAATTCTTTGCCATAGAATCCATCTCATTCCTCATAGCAACTATCCATTCATGTGAAGCAGGTGAAGCTAATGCTTCCTTATAGGAAGCAGGCTCATTAAGGTCCAGTGAATCACATATAAAAGATTCCCCCTCAATCTCAAAATGACGACGGGGAATAGTTCCACGTTCACTTTTATGTACCTTGGATCCTTGTGTGTCACTATCTAGCGGTTTGCTCCCACTAGAAGCCAAATCACTCCCACTATCTTTGGCGATTTCAGGATGAAGTTGTGATTCTCCACCCTCGCCCAAAGATGGTATGATACCTTCAAGTTCTTGCAGCTCATAAAGCTGAAGATCTTGTTTTGCTTCACTGATGCTTGGAAAATCATCTTTAATGAAGTTGACATCACGAGACTCTATCTCAATCATTCCACCATCAGAATGTTCACCATACATTACATACCCTTTTGAGCTTTCTGAATATCTTATAAGGATTTTCTTACTTGCTCTAGGGCCCAATTTCCCATACTTATGGGAAGTACTGTGAACAAAACCTACATAACCCCAAGGCCGCAAGTTCTCCAAATTGGGTTTTACACCAATCCATAACTCATATGGTGTTGTGGGAATTGACTTAGAAGGCACACGGTTGAGGATGTAGGTAGCAGTCAACAATGCATCCTCCCAAAATGAAATTGGAAGGTTAGCTTGTGCCATCATCGATCTAACCATCTCTAACAGAGTATAATTCCTTCTCTCTGCAACACCATTTTGTTGTGGAGTACCAGGAATTGTCAATTGCCTATGTATCCCTTTTTCCTCACACAGTTCCTAAAACTGTTTAGACAAATATTTGCGACCCCTATCAGTTCAAAAAACCTTTAGGTTCCTTTCTTTTTGATTCTCAACCTCTGCCACAAAGCACTTAAAGCAATCTAATGCGTCAAAGCGATGAGAGATCAGATAGACATAACTGAAACTTGAATAGTCATCTATAAATGTGAGAAAATAAGAGGTACCATGGCGTGCCTTAACATTCATAGGTCCACATATGTCCGAATGGACTAATTCCAAAGGATGAGTTGCCCTTGGAGCCTTACCAAAAGGCTTCCTACAGGCCTTTCTAGCTAGACAAGGTTCACACATAGGTAGGCTTACATTAGTGATAGACCCCAATATGCCTTCTCTAGCTAGTCTATCCAATCTATCTTTTCCTATGTGTCCAAGTCTAGCATGCCACATTACAGAATCAGAAACATCATTAATATTAGCAATAAAAGAAAAATAAGAATCATCTAAATCCAACATAAAGAAATTATTAGATAAATAACCATGTCCATACAAGGTTTTATTTAAATAAAAATCCAACTGAGGACCATCGAAACGGAAACTAAATCCAAGTCTAAGCATAGTAAGTATTGAAAATAAATTACATTGGACACCAGGTGCATGAAGCACATCATGAAGAAGTAACGTACATCTCAAACGCAATTTGAGCTAGTAGGTTCCAACTCCTATGACTTCTTCTTGAGCTCCGTTACCCAAAATAACGTATTGTGTGCCTGTTGGTATCTTTTTGTAATTCACACACCCAACTCTATCTCTGGCTATATGTTTGGTTGCTCCTGAATCTACAATCCACCCAAGAATAGTATGAGCAACAAAAACATGTGTACAAACATAAGTAATAGCAGAGTTGTTAAGAAAGGATACCTTCTTCGGCTCAGTGGACTCACAAGCGAAGTGACCATTCTTACCATAGTTGTAGCACTTGATCTTTGCCTTTTCCTTCTTAGCACGCTTGCCCTTTTGGCACTTTGCTATCTTGCCTTCTTTAGGCCCAAGGTTACCAGCTCCTTTGGCATTCCTACCTTGTCCTTTGTATTTAGGCTTGAATGCCTTTCGCTGCCCAAATTGTGCGACAAGGAGGGTGTTTTGGTACACCCCTATACACTTTGCCTCAAGCTCGAGATGACGAGAAATATCAGCAAAAGTCTTGATATTCTCACTATGTGTCAAAACAAGCTTCATTTTCCCCCAAGTAGGTTTAAGCAATGAACGTATCACCACTGTGACCTATTGTTCATCAGAGAGATTATTGCTAGCAGCCTTTAGGTCACGGATCAATGTAGACATTGTCCTTAGATGTTCAGCCATGCTATGCTTTGAATCCATAACATATTGCTCAAACTTCAAAGTAGGAGCTCACAACCTAGTTGCTAAAGTCCCTCCATAGGAAATCTTAAGCTAGTTCCACATCTCTTGGGCATTTGGGTAGTCCTCAAACTCCCCAATAAGATCATTGTGCATGCTAATCAACATAGTAACGCATGCACAACAATCTTTCTTAACCCAAGACTCATAGGCCTCTAAGTCACAGCAATGTTGGGCAGTATTCCCATTTTCAGGTCACATCATCACATTGGTTAGGGTTTCAAGGACCTCTTGTTCATTAAGCAGATATTGAATTTTTCAATGCCACATATCATAGTTGGTTCCATCTAGTTTCTCTCCCTTAGTTAGATCAGCAACTACATTCTTAGTGGCCATGTTCACTACATTCATTACACAAGTTGACATTAGCACATCCATTTTTAAATTTTATTTCCAAAAATCCAACTACACCATGATATTCCTTTCTACATAGTGAGATCGAAAATTTCGCTAAGTTCATAATCATCTCTCACTATGAAAATTGGAATAACACATCTAATTGATTTTAAATAAAATTTTGTGAAGAATAAAACATCACACCATCCACATATTAAAATCATACATATAACATGTGTCCATACATCTTTGTGCACAACACATTGTGCATGGGCTCCACTATAAGCCCTATTGGTAATTTCATAGAACATGCTAAAACAAAATTTGAAAATTATAGGTAACCGTGAAACACATCCCCTTACATGGCTTCCAAAATTAAATTACATAGCCTTAAATTGCATTGTCAAAAACAATGGCCCAAAAAATTGCCAAAAAACATTGGCCCAAAAAAAAATTACATATTAAAGTACCTTACTACAAAGATTCTATTTTAATTAAAAAAAAAAAATTGGGGATGCCATATTACCAAATAATTTCAAAAATTGTCTTATCCATCCACAATAACAACAAATAAAAATATACATGTTGCATAAATTACCAATACAATCTCTAACTACATAGATGAGCCAAAGAGTCTCATAAACCCTTTGGTCACATATTCATCACATAATGTATTCATATAATATCAATTTAATCATATCACAATATGTTAAAAAGACATCATAAATTAATTCAATGATTAAAACCTACTGTGCATGTTATAACATTTGATTTTGATATAATTTTCTATATTGTTATAACCCAATTCCTTCGTAAACTATGTTACAAATCCACACAGCCACTTGCGTGTGGCTTATTACTTGCACAGTTTCCTTGTTGAAGGAAACAACAACAATTTGTGTGTACTTATACACCAACGTGATCTGCACAATATCCTTGTTAAAAGAAACAAGGATAATGTTGTGTTCAAGTGTAACTAATACACTAACATCAACATGGGGCTCTTTCATTTTATTATTATTATTATTATTATTATTTTAGATAACCACTCAAACAATTAGTGGTTAGTGGAGCCCTCCAGGACTCATAGCCAAAGCAAATCTTGGCCAATGAATAGTGAATACACGGTTATTCATTTGGTCCTCTGTGTAGGACTAATAGAACAGGGTGTTCCATTTTAATCACAACTTCATCATTTAAAGTCTAAATTAAGCATGTAAACTGTCGTTTTAAAGCTTATGCATTGTACTTTCAAACCATTAAAAAATATTTGACATTAAACAAGATTTAATGGGTCAAAATAAGCCTGTAAATTTCGGATTACATGTAAACAATCAAAAAATTACAGCTTTTTATTTCTCTCTCTACATGCCATAACATGATTCTAAAAATTACAGATCTGAAAATTAAAAATTACTTAATCTTTTAATTTTAGCATGCGTATAGGATTACATATATCAAAGATCATGGCATCATTCAAGAGTGAAAACAAGCATAAAATGGCTCTGATACCAATGTTGAAAAGTTATATACTTTACTAGAGGTCCTATAGACACATACCTTTGGTGGAACAAATCACCAAATTGCCGGATCTTGTTCTTTGCTTGCTTTACGAACTCTTCACAATCTCCTTTATGGAACACCTCCAAGTCGCAGGAGAGACTACTAGAGTCTTTCCCGATTTCCACGCTCCAAATTTTAGGGAACAGTAGTTGGTGTCCCAGAGAGATGGCTTATTTTGAGAGAGCACTCAAAAACTATACGTATGTTCACTCATTGTATCTCACCTTGATCTGACTGATGTAGGAGTATTTTAAATACTAGTAGAGATTCGCTTACTATCAGATATATGTGATCCCTAAAAGATCTCTTTTGTTAAGTTTAAATTACTCTACTACTGATATTGATAACTCATACCAATATTAGTTAGTTTAAATTTAAACTTACTTATCAGATAACCCATGTGCACGATTTCATGGGCCATGGTTTATGGGTTGGGTCAAAACCAGCCCAATTTCTAACATGCTAAAAGCTATTTTTAGCAACAAAACCACTAAAAAAGCCCTATATCAATGGTGTTAAATTTTAAAATTTTCAGCACCTTGCTACAGTGAGATGTTATTACTAACACCCTACAAGTAATAACATCTTACTATAGCAAGATGCTACTCATTTTTATTATTTTTTATTCCCCTTCTCTCTCTTTGCTTAGATCTCACTCTCTGCTCTCTCCCAAAAAGAATAAAAAAGAATAAATAAATAATATTTTAATGAAGTGGTAAAAAAAAAAATGGAAGTTTTGATATTAGGTGTATTGTAAAGTGATGTGTTAAATGCTAAAAAGTTGGTTTTGAGAGTACTAAAATGCTAAAATTTATAAAACTCTTGATGAGAATGCTCTAAGAAAGCCTCAAACCTTTGCAATGGAAGCTTATATGAACATGGCTTAGATAAGTTCTTAAGTTCATGTTTTATTCTTTTGTCCATTTCATAAAAAATTGTCGATCAAATCAGAGCATGAAAGACTTGTTCAAAGTAATTCCAAATTCATAGTTTACATTATACTTTCAATATAAATTTTACATTGTAAATTGAACAAATATTATATACATTTGCAAAAAATGTATAATATTTGTACATTTTGTAAATCTTACATTATATTATATCAATGTAAATCTTACATTGTAGACTAAACAAAGAAAATATGGGAGTTGAGACACTTGGGTTGTTGATGTTAGAATTGGAATTCCATTAATTAGACTTTTGGATTCATAAAACAAGTTAAATATGACTCAGTTAATATACCTAGAGGGCCTATTAATATGTTCTAGTCAAATTTAGTGTTAAGCCTTGGTACACCGGAGAAAATGGGCTTTTGCCCCTATTAAGCAAAAAATTAAGCTATATGTCCCTGTTTCAAAACTATATAGGGGTGTGTCCCTCTTTTGGTACTCAACCACCATATAATCGAGTTATACACGAAACTCGACTATTCTAAAGCTGAGTTTTGATCAAGTTTTTGCCATGCTAGATCGCCATCGTGGCTTTTCCACAATAAAATATTCCAGCTAGACTGTTCAAAACTCGGCAGTAAAGAAATCGAGTTAATAAAATAAATCGATCCTAAAGAAATCGAGTTATTGAGGGGATTTAAATTACTTGTTTGCACGTTAAGTGTATTTGTTGTGTGCTTAACCTAATTAAGGAAAAATCGAGTTTAGTAACCCATACTCGACTATATCATCATCAAGTTATGCTGCTATTTACTCCTGCCCTCAGAAATGCACAGAATAGAATTTCCTCATTTTCAGATCAGCTTCTCCTCAATAAGAACCACAACTATACATCCCTGGAGTTGGTGTGATCTCTCTAACATCTCAAGTGAGAAATTCATTTTCTTCTTTGAAGTACATAGAGAATTTTATGGTGTAGGTAAAGAGTAGTTTTAGATATTACAAAAGTTGATCATCCATGATGTATGTTTTTGTTAGAGACGAATTTTCATTTGATAAGTTGTATTACTTGTGCTTTGGTATTTTCTTGAATGAGTGTTATAGGTGTACATTGGTTTATATTGGATCTTTGGTGGTGTAAATTTTATTGACAAAAAATAAAAATCTTTAGATTTGCTAAAACTAATGAACAGTTAATCTTTAGATTTGCAAAAGTTGAACGTACATAATCATCATTTGTCAGACATTAACAACAACGTCTAATGTTTATGGTCAAATGTGAGTGTTAGCATTTCATTTTTAGCAAGTAATAGTACACAACTTTATGAATGCCTTTGTCGTGTACCATCTTATGCAACTATACATTATTTACCAACAGTTGATGCATAGTATTAACTTGATCATTTGATGTTATTGTATTCAGTGTCAATGTATGGTTTTGGCAACCCTTACATCTATAGGTCTCGCGATGTGTTTACTGCGATGGGTCATTGCTGGGTATTGGAAGATGAGTTCAGCTATCCAATCGATCTGAATCTGCAAAATAGTGCAAGGGTTCACAATACCATAAGGTAGGAGTGGGCTTAGTTACTTTGTGAACAGGAAATGTTTTATGATGAGTTGGTTGGATATAAGTTGCCAGTGCCTCGGCAACTCACATTGTAGATGCCAAGAGACATGATTGAAGAACTTCATAGAGCATTGAACCGCATAAAAGAAGAAAATAATCAAATGAAGATACGTCTTAATCAATATCGGACCCAAGTTGAGATTCGAGAGTTAGTGGAGTGTAAGTTGTACGAGCAAGCACGATACATGGAATGACTTCTTGCAGCAGACATTTATCAGTCAAACGTGGAGATGCCAGATAAAGAGTAATCATGTCATGGTGTAATTGGACTTTATTGGAGAACTATTTTCCTTAACTATGTTTTAGATGTATGTGTGTCACTGTTGTTGCATTTGTACTATATAAACCTTATTATTGATTGTGAGAAGCATGCACATTATTCGGAATCTTGAATATTCCCACATAACACATAAAAGTTAAATATTCTCACACAGGATGTTTTTCAATATGTACCTATGGCATATCGAATCAATTTATTACATGCATAACACACAAAAATTAAATATTCTTACACAATGCCAATAATATGCATGCACTGCATATCGAACACTAACGGTACTAACATTATTAACTTAATCCTAGACATAATACACACCTCACATAGAACCTAGGTAGGCGATGTCGTACATAGGCATTCATCTTGACAGGTAGTCCTCGTAGTTGAGGATATTATTACATTCCACCGAAGTAAGTTACCTGTTGGTTGAGGCAGCTAGCTCTTCCGCAAGTTGTAGCAGGGGATACCTGCACTTACAGAGTAGCATAAGATTGTTCTCCTTTTTTTATTTTAGCCACTGCACGCCGATATTGGTCCATATTTTGCCATGGCAGTGTGGGCAAGATACAGTTGACAAGAGGCGCTCCGAGTCGCACAAGATCATCGTGCAGAGCGTTGGACACGTTCACGTGGAAGTCCCACTCTTGCCTCAGTTCGGCATAGTATTCCCTCACATCGGAATCTCTCTCCCTCCTATAGTTATCTGGAAAATGAGGTAGCATCCAATTGCGCATTGACATTGGAAAATGTGACTTCAGATCGATATGTGTGGATGTTTTGCAAGGGTAGATCTAATTGTGACTATATATAGGAGTGTTGCAAGGGCAAGTATTCATGTGAATGTGACTATATGTAAGGGTAAGTATTCACATGAATAAAGATGATATGACTCAACAGTGTGTGAAACAGTGTCGAGCTGTTAAGCAGCACATGCGGAATTGCGAACATGACTTGGCTAAACAGTGGCGTCTGTTGGCGCATATGGTTCGCTGAAAGGGTTTGATATGACTACAGCTGGTGTTACAGCAGCAGGCTAGTGATGTGTACTGCAAAAGAGGTTGCATATTTATTCATATGAAGATTGTTTAGCATTCCTGTGCTTCATCTGACTTGACTTGATGAGACAGTGTCGAGCTGTGTTAAATATATCATAAATTTTCCAGGGGTTCTCTGCATCCTTGAAAATAGTGCATTGCAAAAGAATGCATGTTTGTGTATTGACGTGAGTGTGGATGATATGACTGGACAGGGTTCAACAATGCCAAATTGTTGAGCAGCACATGCAGAACTGTGAACATCAGTGTAGCAACAATGTAAAGCTCATCCCCAAAATTTTGCATAAACTTTTTAGGGATCCTTTACATCCTTGAAAACAGTGCATTGCAAAAGGCTGCATATCTGTGTATTCACAGGATTGTGGATGATATGACTAGACAAGGTCAATAGTGCCGAGCTGTTGAGCAGCACATGCAGAACTGCAAACATCAGTGTAGCAACGGTAGATAGCTCATCCCCAAAATTTTGCATAAACTATTCAGGGATCCTCTGCATCCTTGAAAACAGTACATTGTAAAGGGTTGCATATCTGTGTATTCACATGAGTGTGGATGGGTACTTGTGGACAGGGTTCAACAGCGCCGAGCTATTGAGCAGCACATGCAGAATTGCGAACATGACTTGGCTGAACAGTGCCAAGTTGTGTTAGCCTTCTCCAACCTTACTTGCCAAATGCTATTATTAGGAGCAATGAGTGTAGAAACACTAGAGAGTTTATCTCTATATTCCCTTACAAACTTTTTAGGGAGTCTCTATAGGTACAAAATTTCATTACATTTTCTTAACATCAATGTAAAATTACATGAAGAAAACTGTGCTTCCAAGGTTTACATCAATGGCTTCTGATCATCACAATTGCAACATTAGGGAGCTTTGGAGCAATGTTACAACAAACCAATAATTTGAATGAAACATTTTAGAGACTGATCAGGCTTTTAGGCTTTTACCCTATTTCTAAGTAAACCAAATATCATTGTGACAGTGTGTTGTGTGAGAATAAATATTCCTTGTGACAGGTCAAGAAACTTGGTTCTTTTTGCAACTCACTTTAAATGAAAAAAAAAAAAAAAAAAAAAAAAAAAAAAAAAAACTCCCAACCATCGTAACATTTCAAATTACACAGACAACATATTGGAAACAGCAACATACCTAACTGGAAGCATTTCACTTCCTAAGGTGTTCCTACATTACAAAGCAGAGGACATTGTCCAACAAAAGCACAAGAATCATATGTAGCAACAAAGAACAATAGGGAAAAAAAGAGCAAGTAATTTCATATAATCTTAGCCAAAATAGAAACATTGTAACATACTGACATAGCAATGTAATACATTACCAGTTTGTTTCACGTCACACATGGTGGAAGGGAGTATTATCTTGAAGAAATGTGAGTGGCTAAACCTTGACGGCCGGTGATGGTCCCAGCTAGGCCCCACTCTACTTCGGCGAGTCCTTGCTTTAGGAGCCATATGGTTTTTTTGTGAAAGAGTGGTTGGTCTGTGTGGTTTGGACGAGTCTCAAAGTCTGTATGTATTGAATCTATTAAGTTTTGCTACAAGTAATGTGCAGTAAATCTAATTTGGGTGATGAGTGTTATGTCTGTAACATTTCAAATTACAAAGACAAAATATTGGAAACAACAACATATCTAACTGGAGGCATTTCACTTCCTAAGATGTTTCCTACATTACAAAGCAGAGAACATTGTCCAACAAAAGCACTAGAATCATATGCAGCAACAAAGAACAGCAGGGAAAAAAAGAGCAAGTGATTTCATATAAACTTAGTCAAAACTAATGAACAGTTAATCTTTAGATTTGCAAAAGTTGAATGTACATAATCATCATTTGTCAGACATTTACAACAACATTCTGTATTGCACACAACGTGTAGACATTAACAACATCGTCTAATGTTTGTAGGTAGAAATTTTTGGAAATCATAATTGCTTGAATCTGAGTAGTCTGAAATATCTCTTTCATTATCTAACGAAGTAATTTCATTAATAGAATTGATGGCTCGCTCTTGAGCCTTCCCCTTTAGATGCTTCCTAGCTTTTTGGATTGTATGAAAACAATCTAGTCGCCTTTGCATTTAATTGCTCACCTATTCAAGATGAGCAAGTATGTTGGCAGGTTCGTCTCTAGGTAACTCGGCTAAGCGTGCCTTAGGAACTCATAACCCGTGCCATCGACAATACACCTCCAACTCACACCTCATCTCGTATAGGGTTGACCATGGTGGTTCTACTATGGTGAACTCTATTGCGGTGGTATCTGTACTTAGTTTTGTAGGTTTGTCGACCATGATGTGTCTGACACTTCCAAGACTCTCGTACGTGTATATTGGCATATTAACAAAATCTCTCTTCTTTCCAACCCATTTCCCTCTATAGTGGTCTATGTATATCTGTAGTTGTTGATTTGCTGGAACTTGTGACGATCCATTTGTTGAAGTAGATCCGAACTTATTTTGCATTGTACAAGTAGATCCATTTGTTAAAGTAGATCTTAACTTGGAACGTGCATTTATAACCTTATTTCATGGTCCAAGCATTATAATTTCAGTTATTAGGGCTTGTCATGTCAATACAAGCTGGAAAAATAATATATGAATAGGATTTTAAATGTTCCCAATGTTACAGTGAGATTTCAAGATGTGCGCAGTAGTTAAAGTGTACTTGAACAGAGTATCATCTTTAATTGACACAGGGTTATGTCCTTAGCACTAGGGTACGATTATTCATATATTTAAGTTATGGTTAGATGTGAGTGTTAGCATTTCATTTTTAGAATATAATTAAGACAAATGAACATACGTTTTAATCGATATCAAACCCAAGTCGAGATTCGAGAGTTAGTGGAGTGAGAGTTGTATAAGCAAGCACGATACATGCAATCACTTCTTGTTGCTCCTTCTTATTTGTCAAATGTGGAGATGTCAAGTGAAAAGTAATCGTATCATTATGTAATTGGACTTTGTTGGAGAATTATTTTCCTTAACAATATTTTAGATGTATGTGTGTCACTGTTGTTGCATGTGTACTATGTAAACCTTATTATTGATTGTGAGAAGCATGCATGTTATTCGTAATCTTCAATATTCCCACATAACGCATAAAAGTTAAATATTCCCACATAACGCGTAAAAGTTAAATATTCCCATACAGGATGTTTTTCAATATGCATCTATGGCATATCGAACCAATTTATTACATGCATAACACAGAAAACTTAAATATTCTTACGTGATGCCAACAATATGCATGCATTGCATATCGAACACTAACAGTACTAACATTATTAATTTAATCTTAGACATAATACACACACCACATAGAACCCAAGTAGGCGATGTTGTACATAGGCATTCATTTTGATAGGTAGTCCTTGTAATTGAGGACATTATTACGTTCTGCCGGAGTGAGTTACCTGTTGGTTACAGCGGCCAACTCTTCCGCAAGTTATAGTATGTGATACCTGCACCTACGGAGTAGCATAAGATTGTTCTCCTTTTTTATTTTAGCCACTACATGCCGATATTGGTCCATGTTTTGTCGTGGCAATGTAAGCGAGATACGGTTGACAAGAGGCGCTCCGAGTCACACGAGATCATCGTGCAAAGTGTTGGACTTGTTCATGCAGAAGTCCCACTCCTACCTTAGTCTGGCATAGTATTCCCTCGCATCGGAATCTCTCTCCCTCCTATAGTTATCTGGAAAACGAGGTAGCATCCAATTGCATGTTAACATTGGACAATGTGACTTCAGATCGGTATGTGTAGATGTTTTGCAAAAGTAGATGTAAATGTGACAATATATAGGAGTTTTGCAAGGGCGAGTATTTATGTAAATGTGACCATATGTAAGGATAAGTATTCACGTGAATAAAATGATATGACTCGATAGTGTGTGAAACAGTGCTGAGCTGTTGAGAACCATAGGCGGAATTGTGAACATGACTTGGCTAAACCGTGGCGTCTATTGGCGCATGTGGTTCATTGAAGGGGTTTGATATGACTACAATTGGTGCTACAGCAACGGCTAATGACGTGTCTTCAAAGTTCAAACTTGGTCATCTTGAAACTTCGTTACATTAATTGTGTTTGGTCTTTCACGCTGAAATTTCACTATATTAAATTATTAATTGTGTTTGGAGTTTCACAAAATATTAAACTTCACAATGTTTATTATTTTTGGCCATTTTCAAGGATGCTAGTCAAAATGCTCTTCCCATAATTCGTGACTACTGGTTAGTAGTAATAGCACATGGTAAAGCCATCTTGAACCCTGAAATTGAACTGTCAAACAATCACATGTCATAAGTATGTACATTAAAAGCATCACTTTGCTTTCAGAACCATCACTCTTACAAATTAAGCAGCCCCACACCCTGAAACACTAAAATATCTCTTGTAATCGTAGCCAATTACTGTTATGCTGCAGATTTTGAATACATATTTACTTGACTGTTCAATCAAACATTGTGGTCATATACCTTTGATTATGGGAGCTAAATCAAAGACTCACCAGTCTGAAGTGAAGCCCAACTGGAATTGACTTTTAAATCTGTTATAACTTTGTTATTGGTGGCTTGAGCTCACTTTTATATATGTTTAATCTACTTTTATGATCTCTTTTTCTTTTTTTGGTATAGTCATTGCGGAGCTAATCGATAATGCATTTGATGAGGTAGGTTCCTTTCTATTATCATTTGAATGACTGTAGTTTTTCTTGAAATATGCATACGTTATCAGTGAGGTTTCCTTATCCACATTCCAGTTGAAGAAAAAGAAGAAAGAAAAGGATCATTCAATATAAAAGTCATCACACATTGTGAAAAATGATCATATTATCATAAAATTAAAACCATGTTTGTGGACCTTGAAGAGTACATATAATAATATACAAATACTTGAAAATCACATTAAATAACTTTCATATAATCTACGAAAACTACAAAAACAACTCTCCCCCCTAAGCTACAATCTCTACTTCCCCTGTTTGTTATGTATTGCCAAAGGCAATCATCAAGAGTCAGAGGGTGGAAGAGGTGGAAAAGCACTCCTATACTTTGAAAAATCTACTCTTAAAGTAGCAACCTCAGCAATAAGCCCATCTAAAAGATGTCCACAAGTTGCTTGAGTCGTCATAAAGGTCTTCATCATAGCATAAAGAGAGAAAGGAGGAGGAACAATGGGCTCCGCAGCTGTGATGTCAACATGTACCTCATCATCATTATGGTCAGTAGTAGCAGCTGTAGGATCAACAGGACTCTCCTCAGCATGAACATCTCCAGCGGTGGACTATACTCGTGGTCTTTTTAATGAACCAACACCCATTCCAACATTCTTCTTTTGTGCACTCCGCTGCTTGAGAAAGGTGGCTCCTATAGGGGCTGTGTTGTGGATCAACTCTAGGGAAGGAAAGTTTTCTAATTGTAAAAAGTTTAGAACCCTATAAATGAAAACTGGAAAGAATAGACCATGCTTCTTAGACTTGCTTCTATGCGCCTCAGCAAGCGTTTGAATGAAAAGGGAAGGAAAACAAACGGAGGCATCAGTGAGGAGGGCGTACAAAGAGAAACACCTCTCTATAGGAATAGTATGGACATGGGAGATGGGGAAGATGTTGTGACAAGCTATCCTAAAGAAGATATAATTAAGCTCAGTTAACTTACTTGAGTTAATTCTTGGGTCAGATCCTCATGTCATTGATCTTCTGCAAAGAAAAGTCATAACATCAGATATAGAAGGACACTTCGAGTATGGATAAGTAGGTCTATGAGCATGAGGTACATTAAAAGCATCGGATACTACATCCTTAGTTATGACAAAACTTTGACCTCAAATCCAAGTACTCATATTATCATCAGAATTGTAAGGTTGAATTTTATCAACCATCTTGTTGGCTTTATTCCGTGCCAAATTTGCTTGTATTTTAGCAATTAATAACCCTGCTTTTAGGTGGGAATTATGTAAGGGTAGTGAGTGAGAGAGTGTGAAGAAATGCTCAAGATTGTGCAAGGATGCAGAGACTCGCGGCTAGAACTCGCAGGTGACTCGCGACTAGTAAGCCGCCAAAGCTAGCACATGTGTGAAGCATGCAGGGGAGCTGAAGAGTCATGGTAGCTATTGCACTACAGGAAAAAAGTCCTAGGCTGGCCAGGCTGTTAGCTCGCGGGTTGAACTCGCGACTCAGCCCAGTCGCGAGGCCAAGTCGCCAGACCACCCTGTTTGGGAAAAACTGACTCTTCGCATTCCTTTCTCACCCTACTATATATAGACCCTTATACCCACAAAATGAAGAGAGCTTCCAAAGAGAATTTTGAGAGAGAAACCCTAGAGAAAAACAAGATTGATTCATCCACAATCTTCACATAGAGACTCTTCAAATTCCTCTACTCTCTTCCTCTCCATTGTTACATCCTTGAGAAGTACATTACCAAAACCTTTTCTCACCATACCCATATTTGTGAGAAGGCTATTTAGTGCTTTAGGAAGCAGTTAAGAAGGGACCAATTTCATATTGGTAGATGCTATGGTCAAGTAGCGGAATCCGGTAAGTTAAAGAAGAAATAGGTTCGGCGGAACCTCGTTGGAGTAGGAGCTTGGAGGGCTTCGGTACATTGGGTAGATTAGGCTTGGAGGGTCTTCTACTATTCATGTATCCTAACTACATTCTTTAGTGGATTATTTACCGCTTGAAGGGCAGCGAAGAGGTTTTACGCCGAGAGCTTTGGTTTCCTCTTCGATAACACATCGTTGTATTGTCCTTATGTTTGCATCTCTCTTCCCTTAATCTTTGCCATTTAATTTCTGCTATGGATGTGATTTTTATTGATTTAGATTGTTTATCAATTCTATATTAAGCTTATGTTCATATTCCGCACATTAATTGTTTGATATTAAGCTTGAATTGGTAATTTGTTAATTAGGGGTCTAAACGTTCATAGTGTTTTATACACTAATTGAACTTTCAAGAACGAATATGGAGATTGGAATAGAACTCTCTAATCAGGGCAGCTAGAGGGGGTTGTAAATCTTTACACATAGACAACCAATTTCTACATTTTAGATTCCTATGGATAGAAAGAGGTAATTCATCTTCATTGATTTGCCGTTCTGCCCAAATAGACCTATGCTTAATTAAGGTTTCAAACATCTACTCATTTGTAACCGTTTCAAACCTTATTTGATCAAACGCAACTGAAGGCTCAGATGAGGAGGCAGACACTCTTTTGGCTTTGGTTTTAATGGTCTTGGACTTTTTAGGAGCTATAACTAGGATCTACAGGGAGGGAACGAAAGCACAAACAGAACACTACTTTCAAAACTACGTTAGAGACATATAAACACAATGTACATATGCCAATCTTCAACCACTACATGATCCATGGATACAATTGGAGCATGAATTAATGCATTCAAATGATCAATTTCTGAAAATATATGAAAATTGACCCATGGAGTCAAGTTCTTTGAAAAACATGTGGACCCATATTGCACATTGTGTAACAGGTGTAAAACCAGTGACTAACAATCCATCAAACTTTAGACGGTGGTCAATTTGAGGCAATTATACCCAATTGAACAAAACCCCAAATTCCATGAAGAACAAGATTAATCCTTGAACCAACATTTTCTGGAAATGTGAAAATTTTGAATATAAACAATAGAGAACGTGTCACTAACATGCATACACAACAACCCATGAACTAGTTCAGATCAAAACATGAACCCTAATTTCCCCAAATTCCCAATATGAAGACATAAACCCTAATTTCCCATTTCTCACAAATCATGAGTTTTCACACTTTAATGTGTTATTGTGTTTGGGCAATTTATGCTTGGTAATTATGTATCGTTATTCCACCAACGACCATGTTTGGGAGGTGATCACACATACTCTCAATGCTCGGACTAGGAAGGCTTTTAGCAAGAGGCAGGTGCTTAGGAAGTTCGCTTCACTCTGAAGGTGGTATCGCACAGTGACAACTGTTTGTAGATATGGTCACTTTGGGAATGTTGATCCAGTGCCCTCTTTAGACCGATTGTTTCCTAATCTGCCGTAGTAAGAGATGGATGCCTGGTTAAAGCAATTTAGTGCATGTTCTTTTTGTGATTCTGCTAACATATTTTGCTCCCATTATGTTTGGTAGACTAGTTTGTTATTATTAGCATCTACTTCAGCATGCACTAACCTATTTCTATTTTTGACCACTAAGTTTAGTAACTCATTGCTTCAATCTTCCAACTTTTTGTATGTGTATCTGGTCACACTGTATATGTAGTACCATACAATAGCGGATTATATATTATCTTCATTTATTAGCTTCATTTAATACTTGTGGGAATCTGTTAAATATAACTGTGGAATATTTTTCTAGTGTGTATATATGGATAAGTAAACCTACTTGGCAACACAAACAAGAAACTCCTATATATTCATTCTTATTTACCTGTTTATTCAATGTGTCTTGAGCTTATCATGTAAGATATTTGAATTAGATGGCACACAAATCACAAGAGGCAGATGACAAAATGTGGCCTCCCCGTCTAGAAAACATATTTATTGAGATTATGTTGGAGGAACAACTAAAAGGGTAATATGGAGAATTGTGTGTTTAAGGGTCCTATGTGGCAAACAATTACAATGGAACTCAATACACGAACCAGAAAATCTTTTCTTCCTAAGAAAGTTCTTCAAAAGCACAATAGGCTTCGACTAAAACAATGCAAGTGGAGTCAATTGCTTAAACATACAGGTTTAGGGGATGAGAGCACCCAAACAGTTACTGGTCCTGATGAGGTTTGGGCACATGTGGTGGCAGTATGTTTACTATTGTTCACTTTTTATGTTACTTATTGCAGTTAATTAATTATGGTAATTGCTATTGTTTGAATTGCTTGTTTTTTAATTATGTTTCCAATGTTACTATAGGGCAATCGTCAGGTAGCAAACTTACGGAAATAGGAATGTCCAAACTACAACAAGTTGTAACAGTTGTTTACCCCCAGTATTGCAATTGGGAACCTATAGATCTCTTCAAACACTCCTACCCTGAATAGTGACGAAGAGCGTGCCCTAGAGAAAGAACTTGCAAATGAAAGTGTACACATCCATCTAGACGATGACTGTTACACTCCAAACTTGGAAAGTATCCCTCAGGCTATGAAGGATATTGAGGTTGAAGACCAAACTCAAAGGGCTGGAAGAAATTCAATGTAAGATGCAAGTGCCAAGGATAAGAAGGTATCAAAGAAAGCGGATAAGGTAAGCAACATGACTGTGGCCCTAAAGGAGTACACCGTAATGACAAGGGAGAAGTTTAGTGGTAAACGGGGCAAGTCAAGTGGTACATTTGAACAATTTGCTCAATCCGCAATTGAAGGTAATCCTTGTTCACTTGGCAAGGCAATTAAGGTACTTAATAAGTACGAGGATCTTGGGAACCGGGTATATGTGAAGATCTCAAAGGCTCTACAACAAAAGGATAATAGGGTGGTGTTCATGAGCATGCTGGAGCATAGGAGGAAGATATGGATGGAGGACATTCTTAACTTGGAGGAGGATTGAGTTTTGTGTTTGATTATTATGTAGTACTTTAAAGTTGTATTTCTACGTTTAGGAGCATTCTATGAACTTATGTTTGTCAGGTTTGCTTTTTAAAAACTATGGATGACTCTTGGGTTTGTTCTATTTTTTTTTCGTAAGGATTGTAAGGTTGAATTTAATCAACCATGTGTTGGCTTTATTCCATGACAAATTTGCTTGTAATATAGCACTTAGAAACCTTGTATTTAGGTGGGAATCATGTAAGGGTAGTGTGTGAGAGAGTGTGAAAAAATGCTCAAGACAGTGCAGTGAAGCAGAGACTCGCGGCTAGGACTTGCGGGTGGCTCGCGGCTTGCAAGCCGCCAAAAGTTGCTCACATGCAGAGCATGCAGGGGAGCTGAACAGTCACGCCACCTGGAGCACTACACAACAAAGATCCAGACTGGCCATTAAGTTAGCTCGCGACTTGAACTCGCGACTCAGTCAAGTCGCGAGGTCAAGTCGCCAGCCAGCCCTGTTTTTGGAAAAACTGACTCTTCGTATTCCATTCTCACACCAGTATAAATACCCCTCATTCCCACAAGATAGGTGTGGCTATTCAGAAAGAAAAACCCTAAGAGAGGTTTCTTCAAAACACCCACCCAATTAGAGAGAGCTACTCATTCTTAGAGAGAAATCTTTGTAGTCTCTTCTCATTCCCTCTCTCATTGTCATACCTATTGAGAGGAGATTTCTATCCAAATACTACCCACACCCATTCAGAGTGTTGAGTGTTTTTGGAGCTTTGGGAAGCATTGGAAGATGCCAAGGATGGCGGATGCTATGGTTTAGTAGCGGAATCCGGTAAGCTAGAGAAGAAAAAGGTTCGGCGCAACCTCGTTGGAGCAAGAATCTTGGAAGGCTTAGGTACATCGGGTAGATTAGGCTTGGAGGGTCTATTGCTGTTCATGTATCCCAACTACATTTTCTAGTGGATTATTGACCGCTTGGAGGGCGGCGGAGAGGTTTTACGCCGAGGGCTTCGGTTTCCTCTTCGATAACACATCGTGTGTTGTCCTTGTGTTTGCATCTCTCTTCCCTTTGTCTTTGCCTTTTATTTTCTGCTGTGGATGTGATTTATAATTGGCTTAGATTGATTTCCAATTCTGTTTATAGCTTATGTTCATTTTCCGCACACTAGTTGTTTGTCATTAAGCTTGAATTGGTTAATTTGTTATTTGGGGGTCAAAACGTTCAAGGGTGTTTATACACGTTTTTGAACTTTCAAGGATGATTGTTGGGTTTGTTTTATTTATGAAATATGGATGATTGTAGGGCATTTAATAATCTATGGATGTTTGTTGGGTTTGTTTATTTTTTTATTTTATAACGATGATTTTTGGGTTAGGTGTTTATGAAATATGGATGATTGTAGGGTTTGCCTTGTTATAATCTATGGTTGATTGGTGGGTTTGCGTTTTTATTTTATAAGGATGATTGTTGGGTTAGGCGTTTATGAAGTTGTTGAGGTTGTAGGGTTTGCCTTGTTATAATCTATGGTTAATTGTTTGGTTTGCTTTTTTATTTTTTTCATTTAATGATACGCTATGTTCAACACATATTTAGTTGATATTGTTATTATTAGGAATATTTCTAAGAGGTATTTCCTATGTTGATGGTTCATTTTATGGTTAGATTACAGGTTGAGGTGTAGATTGTTGACTATAACATATTTATTTATATATCTTGCCTTTCATAACCTAGTTGAAGAGTGTTATTGCATTGTGTAGGTCACTATGGCATCATCAAGAAACAAATGGTAAGATACATTCCTAAAGTATGACTTTGATGATGCTTACTTCAACGATGTTGATTCTAATAATGCCAGTGAAGATAATGACGATGACTGGACGAATTCAGAGTGTAATAGCGATGAAGAAGCAGAGTTCAATTTAGTGAATCCTATGGTTAGGGAGATGTATACCTACATGCAACGACATTTCAATAAATAGCCAATGCGTACAAGTATGTTGACCGACCGTGGATATATGGACGAACTTTATGAAGGTAATCCACTGAAGTGTTATGAGATATTTCACATAACATGACCATTATTGATTCATTTAATGGACGAGTTGAACCGACATGGTTATTTGAGGGACGGGTAGGGTGGGGTGAATGCCACCCAGGCGGTAGCCATGTTATTATACATACTTGGGCACAACACCCATTACATATGTGTTACAGACAGGTTTCAACACTCAACTGAAACGGTGTCCCGTCATTTTCATCGAGCATTGCAGGCTGTCCACTCATTTGTGAAGCATTTGATTAAACTTGATCTGAATTTCGTGAGCCTCCCCGAATATCTTCAAGTAAACGAGTACTGGCCACGGTTCGAGGTACAATAAATTCCCCTACTTAACTAACTTTGTTAGAACATATATGGAAAGTGTTAGAAACATATGTGATGTAAATTATCTAATCCTTTGACAAAACGCACTTTACTTGTAATTAACTAAATCTAGGATGGGTTTAGTACTTCAAGAAACAAGTGTTCAAGTTTTAGTATTGAAGCCATGCAAATCTGTCTAAGAAACAAGTGAAGATGTGTTATTCATTAAAGCTCGACAGATATCTAGATAGAATCATATTTATCGAGAATTAATGTTGAAGCTCGACAGTAGCTGTATCTATCAAGAATTACAAAATCAAAATTTTTAGAACTGATTTCATGCATATCCATGTGTATTTGTGTAGGGTTTCTTTTCTCATAACCCTAGACATATATAAGGATTATTTTAAGGGACTTCACATGATGATGCAACTTGATGCAATGCATATTGTGTCTGAAGACAATTTGCCCTAGTTCATCATATTCTCTCTAGAAGCTATTGCGTCTTTGCACCAAGGGTTTTGTAACCAAGGAGCTTCTTGTTCTTCATTGTTGGATGAACTGAAGAATTTTGAAGCCAACATCTTCCTCAAGTTGGTGTGTCTGTCACGTACTGGGATCCGTGCATCATTAATTAGTCACGTATTGGGAGTCGTGCATTGAAAGGAGAGATTACTGCTACATTACAAGTCCAATTGAGTATTGGGGTAAGGGTTTAACTGTAGGTTGGTATTAGGTACTGGGATTCCTTTTTCTTGAAACCGCTTGTTTTGATAATAGTGGATTCTCGAGAGTGATGACCTTAAATTCACTCGATGGGGTTTTGTCACAGTGGTCTTCCCCATTCATAAACAAATCACTTGTGTCAAATTTATTTTCCACTGCATTTAGCTTAGTTGGTGATTTGTTTGTGCTACCACGCTTATTGCATGAAATTGAATCTAATTAATTTCACTTGGCTAATTAATTGATTAATTTACCAAAGGCGTCAATACATTCTTGGCCTATCAAACTTCCCATCTATATATTACTAAAAGCTAAAACGTAGCATTTAATGTTGCTACGCTTACATTGAGCCATGTCAGCAACCATGTCATTTCCATCCTCTTTCCTAAATTTATCCTATAATTTTAAAATAATTTTTATCAATTTTAAAATACTAATAAAACTAAAATTATTTCCTAACTATATCCACCATAAAGCCCACTTCTTTTAAATTTATTTCCACCAACCCACCACTTATAAATTAAATTCTAACTTAAAGCACAAACCCAAGCCTTCTAAACTGAAAACCCTTTGAAAATCACGGTTTCAACCTCCTTAATTTCCTTCCCTTTTGTTTCTCACGTGTTCCTTCCCATTCCCCACCTTCTAACGACAGTTTTCTCACGCAAACTGTGTGACTTCCCCTTCCCCACTTTCTAGTTGCAGACTTCTTACGCAAAATATGTTCCTTCCCCTTCCCCAAATTCTAACGGCAGCCTCTCTATCTTCCTTACTCCTTTCCTCATAGTTTATAAATACTGACAGAAGCTGGATACTTCAATTCAGGTATCTCTAAATCCTAGTTTGTTTTTTTGCTTTATTCTTTTTGCTTGATTGCTTGATGTTTTTATTCACTTCTTACATTTTGTTACTGCCTACTGCCTCTTGAGTGTTGTGATGCAACTCAGATTAGTTCGTGTAGTATGTGCAAAATAAGGCAATATTGTTGCAGCTGAAACAATTTTCTGTGTTTATGTCAATGTAGATTTAATGGATTTGGTTATGTACTTATATTTTGGTCGGATTGATGGGTTAAATTTGATTTTGATTAAGGAATATGGGTAAGAATGCTTTAAGTTTGGGGTGTTTGAGTTAAACTAGGGATTGGGTTTTTATTTTTACTTTTCTCTTTTCTTTCTTAAATCTAAACGTGGGATGTGGAGTTTTTTTTTTAATCTAAATGTGTTAGTGTTTTTGGTTTTAGCCTAGGTTGGCATTTACATTGTCTGAGGATTCTGCCTCTCAAACCGTTTACAAGGTTTAGGTAGGCATTTACAATGTCTGAGTATTGGCCGTATACACTCTTTTTGGCATGCCGTCAAATTAGTGATTGAGATGGATCAAGTTTTAGGGACTAAGACAGTTTCACTGGTGAGACGCTATGTTGTTTTCACTTAATGAGTTTTGGCCATGATCATATAGGTGTCGGGTAGATGATACGGTGTGTTGACTTTTGTTTTTGATTTTTCTATCACTCTTGCTCTGCCTCAGCATGTCGTTTGGTTTCATTGGGGTTGCTCTGCATTGCTTTTTTGTTTATTTGTGTTGCTCTATGTTGTTTTTGCTTTTTTGCCATTTACTCTCTACAATTCTCACGTAACCCCATGTGTGGGTTCACTCCTTTTTGTTTTGTATTTTCCCCTAATCATAACATAAGAATATGCGTTATTTAGAATTGATGGAGGACTCGAGTTCTAGCATATTTGGTAGTTTGATTGGTGGGGCATTATATAGTTAGGATAATAATTTTAATTACTTTGAATATCCATTGTTTGGTGAGAGAGATACTATTTATTTATAATAATTATATTAATATTAGTTTATCACTGTACAATGGTTTTTGATTTGTGGCTTAGCCAATTTTATATAAATTATTGTATTACTTTACTCAAACATATAAATTCCAGTTGCTACATAAAAAATAAGTAAATAAAGAAAATTCACAACTCCAAGAAAAACTCAGTGATGGCACAATTTTTGCTCTAAGAAAATTGATTCTAACGAAAATTCTATTACTCTGAAATCAATCTAAACTACTGAAGTAAAAAATGAAAGAAGAAACAAAAAAGAAAAAGAAAAATCCAACTGCTCACACAAATGAGTTTTGTTTAAACTCTACCACTCTACTAACAAATGGATGAAAAGGAATTAGAATCAATGTGTTTAGAATATGCAACTACAACCAAAAGACAAACCAAAAAAAAAAATTGACACAATATTTTAAACAAGGAGATGTCAGTAATGTTTAACATGAGTTAACTAATTAAATATTTTGGACCTCAAATGCACTAATATGTGTATGTTAGATTACACGTAAATAATATAAACCCTATTTTGAATTCTATAAAAATACTATATAGAAATAATATTTTTTATTATTTTTAATATTCTTTATATTAGACTTTGACTAAGAAGATTAATGAAAAGGTTGGGCAATGGAGTTATTCTTAGAAAGAGTATGTAAATCAGCTGTTTATCTATATATTTAGCTATCTGATTCCATGAAATTTCAAGTTAAATGAGTCACAAGTGAAAGGAAGAGAGTTGAAAATATATGATAAATTTAAGAAACAAAGAAGACAAGAAATAGAGAAAACATATCTCTGCTTGGAAGAATTTCATTGTTTGCTTTTACCTCTTTGGGTGGTAAAGTAGACAAGTCGGTAAATAATGGTACAGGCCCATATGTGTTCCATCTCAACGGCCAAAATTATCATAGGATTGGGTCACTTCTTCCTATTGAAGGGGAAAAACCTACATTCGCTCAACTCTATAACTATGATACAGATAATGAAATAGGACATAGAATTGATATAGTGATCAAGAAATATAAGAAAAATGATGTGGATCCTGATATTGCTGTTGGATTATTGGAAATGTTAGATAATTGTAATGAATTGGTGAAATCATTTTGTGAACGATAAATCTCTCTCTCTCTTTTCCTCTTAAATTTGCTTATTTTATAGAGTTTACCCAGAAAGTTTTTTTTTTTAAATAAAAGAATTTTGATTTTGTTAATTTTTAAATTTTGAGCAAGTTACTGGGGTTTTAGTACATACATTTTGCAGTTAGAATATTGTTTCAAATTTGGTGAATTTTGGGGAATGTAATAGTGTGGAAATTTTATAAACTTTTACTGTCTAGGAAGCCAACTTTAGTCTAACAAGAAAGCCATGAACAACTTAAGTCCAACATGAAGGCCATGAACATCTAGGTAGTCTGTTGGCATGTTTTTGTTTCAATTCTTTTCCTTCCCCTAATATAGCTTTGTCGTTTGATTTGTTAGTTGAAATTGAAATAACACAATTTTCTTATTCTAGATGAAATTGTTTATGGATTTTTATTTTATGTATAGATTTCAATGCAACTAACATCAATTCCGTTGCTTACTGTTTTAATGTTAAGGATTCAGTGACAAACTTATTTTGTATTTGTACTATTGTTTTACTTGTGGGAAAAATTTGATGAGTTTTCTATGTTTGTGTTTTGTAGTTCGTATTGATTTACTGGATGTGAATGGTGATGTGGGGGGACTTAGACAAAGACAATGAGCTACCTGTCTTCTATCTCAAGGTTTTTGTTTTTCCTTTATATTAAGCTATAAATGGGTAACACTTTCTTTGAAATCTTATATAGTCATAGGTTCAACATAATATATTCAAAGAAACTCCTATTAATTATTTTTTTACTTAGTTATTGAATCAAACATGCATCCAAAATCTGTTTTAAACGGAAATAATTCAACTGATGATTATTTACCTTTTTTTTCTAGACTAAAGATGAGTGTTTACATTGAATTGTGTACCTGATGGCGCACTCCCACACATAGATAGAGTGGAAGAAAACCATAATTTTAGTTCTATGAAGTTCTTGAAAACTTGCCTCAAGTTATGATTAGGAGTTCTATGATGATTGTATGTAACTTATTATAGAACATGGTGGAAAAATTGAATCTAAGGGAAAGAGGAACCAACAAATGTCTCAAAGGCTATTAGCGCATGTTGACAAGTTTGGGGTTTGATGGTGCCATAGAAGTTTCAGTGGAAGTCTTCTCTCAGTTGCTAAGTTGTCATGTATGTAAATTAGGCTACTTATTGAAAAAAAAAATTGTAAATTAGGCTAGATATTGAAAGTTCTTGCTGAATTCTATAGTTACTAAAAGCTATGTTTAGCTACTAAACTACTTGAGATGTTCCTTAAAATTTTGGGATATAAGTTAATAAGAAATGTCTTTTATATCATGTTTTCGGATACAATTTTTATTCAACTTTGATGTTGGTTTTTATTGCCTTTTAGATTTTATAGAGAAGTAGGAACACAGAATTTGTATTTTAATTTTGTGTGTTTTTGTGTATGCATATCCACATTCCCCCACACAATATATACACTATCAACTTATAGAGTTGCATGGCTAGATAGTTTAGCAAATACCTATTAGTCTTAAATGGAGTTTTGCATTTTAATAAAATATAATGAATTCAAAGTGGAAATTTGTTAGATAGCGTCGCAATAGGTGCACATTTTATGATATAAATAAAACCCTATAGTCCGCCGCTAAAGGTACGTACATATAGCGGCGATTCCACCTGTCGCTAAAGGTACGCACATAAAGCGGTGTTTTTACCCGCCACTAAAAGTGCAATTAGTCCGTTTTACTTAATTGCCTATAGCTGCGCAGTGTGCCCGCCACTAAAGGTGGACACCAATAGTGGCGTACATAACCCGCTGCTAAAAGTCAATTGACATGAATTTGAACGTCATATGGTGGCGGTTTTATGCCCGCCGCAATAAACCAAAACCGCTGCTAAAAGTTGTATCTATAGCGGCACCGCAATGGTGGCAGGAACAACCACCGCAATAGCACCCGCCGCAATAGGTCGTTTTTTTTGTAGTGAGAAACATTTGAAATTTTTTTTAATGAATTAGTTTATATAACATGCCTCATTAAATAGATCAATCTTCAAATATTTATAAACAAATTATTAATAGCATGTAACTTTGCAATATGAACAAAACATTAGAATTGCATATCTCTTTTCCAACTACAAAATGTACCAATAATGAGAAACAATATTTGAAAGGAGATTTATATGGAAAATAATTGTGCTTGCCGAAGGAGGAGTAAAGATTCATAAATTTACTTTTGTAAGTCTGGGATGAAGTATTTTTAAAAGTTATGATTTTGGATTCATCGAACTTGCAACATTTAACCATTTAAACTTGTTGTTTAAGTACATGAATATTAATAATTAATCTTATAGCTTTCATCAATCTAGAGGAAGATGAATTAAAAAAAAAATCTTGAACATTTTTTTGAATTTTCCCGTGCATCGCACGGGTTAGCAACTAGTTACAATAATATATCATGCTATTTGATATGTGGTACATAAGATTTTCGGAAACTTTCATTTTTAGAAATGTGTAGGAGCGATTGATGGCACACACGTGAGCGCCCGACCTCCTGCAATTGTGACTCAGGCACACAAGAGCCACAAGAGTACTATAACAACCAATGTATTTTGTGTGTGTGTAACATGGACATGCAGTTCACTTATGTACATGTTGGGTGGGAGAGCAATGCCAATGACTCAGGGGTGCTCGAAGAAGTGATCAGTGACCCATAGCATGGATTCCCATAACCACCAACAAGCACTGTCCATTACTATGACTTTATCTACTATTCGGAGTTTGTTATATGTCTATGAAAGTAATAAGTGTCTACTAGCTCATTGTGTGTGTGTAAGGTCATACTACCTGGTGGATTCAGGCCTACCAATTGACACTAGTTTTCTTCCCCCTCAAAAGTCAATTAAGTACCATGCTCAAGAGTTCCGCTCAAGCAATAGACGACCAACATTCGAGAATGAGTTGTACAATTATAGACACTCGTCCTTGCGGATGGTTATTGAGCAATCTTTTAGAGTGCTGAAAGCTCGTTTCCCAATTCTAAATTTAATGCCAAACTTCAAGTGAAGTAGGTAGTGTTACATAATTATTGTGTGTTATACTCTGCACAATTTTATACACATTAACAACAGGGATGATGAACTGTTTAGCACATGGGGGGAGACTGAGATTGAAGGAAGTGCCACCAATAGCCAAGGCAATGGCAATACTAGAGCATCAAGTAGCTCAGCAATCCAAAGACATGTAATGGAAATGTCAGATGAAGCAAAAAGACTCATGGCCCAGTTTAGGGACGATATCACTGACACAATGTGGGCTTATTATGTTGCCCATGGCCATTGATCTTTTATGTTGCTGCATTGTAAACGCTATTGATTTTGCAACTTATGAACTTGAGAGCCTATGTCAAGCAATTAGCATTTATGTAAGCGGATCTAGGGATTAGTCAATTATGTAACATTATTGCGCTATTTTGGAACTACATCACAACACGTACATGCATGCTTGTAATATATTATCCGCATAATTATGTAACGTTATTGCACTATTTTGGAACTATAGGTTTTGCAACGCGCACATGTATCTATCATAGTAGCGGTATAATAATGAACTTGGCCACCATGTTGTCAATTTTGTCAAGAGGTTCACACAGGTTTCATTGATCCATAAGCAATCAATACATGGTATGCTACTTTCCAACATTATATCCAGATATTGCCATTACTATAAAAAAAAAATATTGCCATTACTTAACTGCATACTATGAAATGTCCAAAACAGTACCCTATCCAACAACTGTTAAATATATAGCTTAATAAAACATGGCATGGAAATAGCGTCAAACATTGTGAACGTGACCGCAAATAAACTCATGGCAAGCACAGTTGCGTCTATCCATGGGCCCCAAACACTGTAGAAAAAAAAAAAATACACCCCAAGTACAATCTAGGACATAATTAAAGCTCCCCTATACTTGCACACTTTCTCTTCAGCAATCTGGAGTGCGAGCTTAGATTTTTCAGCCCTGCGCTTTGCTATCCTTTCCCACTTCCGTGCTTCTGCTTCCATTGCACGGACATCATCCTTCTCATTTCTAGCAGCCTCAGCCTCAGCTACCAGCCTTCTAAACCTTTCCCACACAATTGGTGTTGTTTCACAGCCACAAGGGCATGTGTTCTTGTCCAACCATCGAAAGAACTTACAATGTTGATCGGAGTCCTGCAACAAAATGCATACCATATATATGATGGGCAACTAAGGAGATTCACAAGTTCACATAAAAATATAATACAATACTAAATGGATATGTTACAGACTGGCGACCAATGCTGACATCCATAAAACCTCCTTCCGAAATTACGGGGAGATAGGGATGTCCTAAACTGGTCCATGTCGCACATATGCCGACCTAGGAAGCATCAACGTGGCTAGGAGGGTGCCGCACTGGAGTCCAACGCGGCCCAATGCGGGGTGCAGCCACCGATGCGGCTACCCGCGCGTCGGTGCCGCATCTGAGTTTTTTTTTTTGGTTTCTAGATTCGTGCCGAACCGGCCGAATATCGGCGTGTTTCAGCTCGAAAAAGGAAATCAGCCAATAAGAGGAAAAAAAATTAATAAAATTAATAAAAAAAAACTTAAACCGAAAATACTAGTGGATATTGGTACAAGATAGCTGCTATTGCCGTCACAAGATACCAGTGGCCTTAACCCCTTTCTTCTTCTTCTTCTTCTTCTTCTTCTTCTTCTTCTTCTTCTTTGCTTCTTCGTTTTCTTCTTCCTTTTTTCTTCGCCGCTTTCTGTTCTGTTTCTTTTTTTGATAAGGTTTTTTTTTTTTTTTTTTTAGTAAAACGATAGGATAAGTTTTGTTAAATGCCAAGCTTTATTTGGTTTTTTGTGCTTCTCTGACCAAACACATGAGCCACATCTTCCCTTTTTTTTTTCTTTTTTAATGGGAAGCTACACCTATTTTAATACCCGCCACATATATCCTTCATTTTGTTTTTGGGCTGACCAAATACGTGAGCCACTAAGCCACATCTTTTATTTATTTATTTATGGGAAGCCTCATCTATTTTAATACCTCTGTCAATAATTCAAGTGTCAAAAACTTTTGTGTACTTATTACTATCTATCTATCTATCTATTATTATTATATGAGTTTTCTATTATTATTATTATATAAAAAAGCATGCTTAGCAATATATAAAATATATAAATAAAAATATTTTAAATAATATTTTAATTGCCGCACCCGCACCCTATTTTTTCAAAAATTGCCGAGTCCTGCACCCGTACCAGTACCCGCACCCAAATCTGAAAACGCACCCGTACCTCATAGATGCCGACCAGAAGTGGAGCTGTAACTATTGACGAAAGACATTGTCTGCGTTGCCCCCACACTTAAAACAACACACACAGGGCAGAGAGTAGAAATTATTACACTCAAGTTATATAGCAATCCACAGCTACAAGTGTTATTAATTACTTCTATCATAATAATTAGAAATCAGCAATATCTAAGTATTTATACCTTTGCCATTGTTAAAAATTCTTCATAGGAAATAAGCGAAGTAGGGAACACTTATAAAGACCCGTACACATATGAATAAAAGGAACAGAAGCTTCTACATTGGATATATCACCATGCAAGTCCCTAATAGTACTGATTTTGGCATTAGTATTGAAAAAACTTTTCGTTGTTTCTGGTATTTGTTTCAGTCATTGGACATAGTTGTTCTCAAGCAAAGGTTTCTTCTCATCAATGGAAAAAACAGTAGTCGAGGAAAAGACAGTGGTTGAAAATCCAAATAGGCACAAGTACTGAAGCATCTGTGGTTTGCCCCAATTTCCACATCCTAATAAAATATCATTAAATGCAATACACCACAATCATCACCTAATATACTGAACCCCGCCACTGAAAATCGAAATCAAACTCCCTTTTTGTATGCATATTAATACCTGTAACTAAAAATCAGAAAAAAAAATGTAATTACTATGTCTCTACCTTAAATTCTTAAAAAGATCACTGGAAAATTGTCAGGGGGGCTGTTCTGTATTGAAGTAGTATCCAATATATGGGCCATAGGAAGAACCAAAATCAGCTACCATTCAAAGAATAGTGAATTTTTTAAAACATTTTTTTTTTCAACATTCTGAACCAAAATATACAATGAATTAGCATACTTCTTGGGAAAAGATCATCTTAACACACACAAACTATGGATGACAATAATGTGGCTCTCTGTCTCTCTCTTAATAATTGAAGATTGTTGGTGGTAATGCAGTCTTTTATGCTTAACTGGCAAACGGTCAGTTTTTTTATTTATTTTCCTGAACCAATGAGAAGAGGATTGCAACTCTCAAGATTACCACCACAAAATACTACCACAATTTCTACAGAACACAAAGCAAGAGAGGAAAATCGACTAAAGTAAATCATCAAACACTAAAGCTACACAATGAAGTAAAGACATATTCAAGAACCCATAAATAAGAATTACACATTGACAGCGAGAAAGAGTCAATTATTTTATTTATTAAAAAATAAATAAATAAATAAACGAATAAAGAACAAGACATACCCACAAGGAACGATGGTGATTAGAACTTTCAGGGGGCAAGGATTGGGTTGAGATACACACAACAGCAACAGTATCGAGGTTCGTCTCTTCAACAAAGCACCAACGGAATTTAATGCTGGGTTCGGTTTCGGCGCCGAGGACGGAGGAAGGAGGTACAACCTGTTATGAGTTCGGTTTCAGGGACGAGGAGGGAGGAAGAAATCGGTGGCATCGGCGCAGTTGGGTGAGGATTGAGTGGAGGACATTAGAGGTGTTGAGGCTACGAAGGGAAGTGAAGAACTCTGGTTTGGTAAAGTTGGGTTTTGGGGTAAGTGGGGGTGAAGACTGAAGAGGGGGCGGGTAGGAGTTCTGTGCACTGGTAGCATAGGTCAGAGTGTGGGTCTCAATTTTTTAAGTTTATGGATTTGAAAACAGAATGGGGCTTTGGTGATATTCGAGAGATTTTGGACTATAGAAAACTAGTCGTTAATCCGTGCAATGCATTGAATAGTTAAATAAAAAGATAATTAATCCATCTCACAGTAAAAGAAAAGGCTAAAAGAACCAATAAGAGACTACTTTGTCCATCAAGTAATCAACCCAAGTGGCATCGTAGCTCATGAACAAAAGTCATTGTTGCATTTCATGGCTGCATACTTGCTAATAACTTATTGATGACAAATATAGAGATGGGACTAATGTAAGTCATCAATGGAATTTGAGTCAGCATCTCATTGCAAATGGAATATAACTCTATATTAAAACTAAAAGTAAAAGTTCAATCATTCTTTTTCTCTAAAATGTTATCAAAAACTATAAGTAATTTACATCAATTTCAAATAAAAATCACTTGAAGAATCAACTACTTTGAATCATTATCTGAAAGAGAAGCGACATAAAAAATTAAATAAGTCTCAAAGATGAAGTTCTTCGAACATATTTCAGCACCAATTTCCTAGTTCAGTTCAGCTCTATGTATGGCAACCAATTATCTTAGTCACTTACAATTTTCATCCACCTCCCTAGATCAATAAACTATATATCTACTAATCTACCTACCCTAACTTCAAATATTGAATACAAAGAAAGAGCCAAAATTCCTCAAATAGATTGTGTAGTGTATATAAACTTAAATTGTTCTATTGCATTTTATACACAAAAATAATATAGAAGAAATAGAAAAAAAAAAAATTTGTTTAGTATGTATGATTTGCCGTATTCAGTCACCAATGCCTCTCGTGTGAACTGCCACCACTACCACCTTTGTTCTTTCCAAAGAAGGCATTCTTGGGTTTTGGGATCTCATGGATGTCCATCACCTGAATCATTCTTTGCCTTTTGGCTTCACCAAAGTAAAACACACAAACACAAACAGCTTCAGCATAAGCCAAATTGATGAATCCAGTAAAATTACAGCAGAAGCAGAAAAGAAAATAAGTGAACTATTTTCAGCTTCTTTGTAATTCTCTTGAAGCCTTTTTCTTGCTGAAGCCAGTTTTCAGAGTCAACATCCCTTTTTTGTTGTTTTCTCTATCTCTGCAAAATTCCAATGAAGTGATTCAAATTCAGTTAAATAACATTCACAATCCGTTTGGTTGGCAAGAAATTAAAAATATCTCAAACTTCATAATATTAGGGAGCATCATGGGAAAACTTACACCTCCCATTCAATTGAGCTAAACTAAACTATTTGATGCAATTGAGTTTAGTTTCTCATATTTTGGAAACAATTCCTTCAAAAACTAATTTTCTTACTCCAAATGATAATCAACCAAACATTGGAGCTAGAGACTCTTAATTTGGTATTCATACATTTTGATGTGCTGAGGTAGATACAGGTGTTGCTCTAGGAGGAGGAGCTTCTTTCCGAGGAATAACTTTCGGCTTCGCCTCGGATTCAGAATTATTCTTATCTGATCCAGAACTCCCATCTGTGCAAGCAAGTTGGATCATTCAAACTCCAAACAAAAACACACTCACACAAAGCTCAAAAGTTGAACTTGGAATCTGATTCTACTACTCACTGTGTGGATTTGGAGAGTAAGCAAAAGCAGGAACCTACAAAAGAATAGAATATTAGAAACCTCTAAAACAAAACCCATTTTCCAACAGTTTTTTTCTCCTAGAAAAAACAAATTAGTTGGCTCAAAAATCAAAAAAATAAAGAAGAAAACTTAAATACACTTCCTTAGATGCTATACATTACATTCCCCAATTAATTGTCCTTCAAAATATAACAATGTTTGAACTGCAATGACAAATGCAGTAAATGTTTGTGCAAGCCCTTCCCTCCCGATCGGACAGCAACTCTGATGGATCGGGCTTTCCCCCACTCTTCATCAAAGAAGCCAGATTTGCTTGACTTTCCTCCCGGTTGATCCTTTCAGATCTGACTCACCGCTCTCAACGATTCTAGTAAGGAAAGGTGTGTTGTCACCACCGATTGCTGCCTTTTGATTAGGAAGTCTTCACCCTTATTGTTTTGCTTGAACTCGACGGAGTGGAAAAGCAATTAATGCCACAAATGCAAGGTCTCCTTGATTGATCTCTTTTTTTTTTTTTTTTATTGAACTTACCGATTAAAAAAAGCCAAAACCAATGGAATTCTTCAGCATCCCTCCGACCTCTGAACCCGAATCTAACCAAAAATCATGCTCTCGTCCAGACCAAGTTCGAAGAGATGTTGAGGTTGCTTGTATGGTAATCATCACCCGTTAAGGATTCCGCGTATGGTGTATCTGGGCCTAAGAAGAGTCCGCCACTAGAACCCAAGCCTTAAGGGGCGAAGGTCCAAGGGGCGTACCGCTAAAACAGTACCCTTCCCCAAGGCTCCGCTTTCACACAAACATAACTACTTCAATAACGAGAGAAACCGCGCACACAACGAAAGTATACCTAAAGTCGTTTCTTTTGGAAACAACTATTCACTTCGCAAGGGAAAAGATAAGTAGGGCGGAGATTAAGTTAAGCACAGAAGTTTTAAGAATCACAGAATTTAAGTGGGAAACTTTACAACACCTAAACAAATTGTTCCTACAAAAAATAAAATATTTCTTCAACCTGGTGATAACCATTTTGAGTAACTTTCTGCTCAGGTGAGTCTCCATCAGCTGCCAACAACAACAATTACCAATTTTAACTTACTTTCTATAATGCAATCTACACTCAGTTACTTACTCAAAAGAGGAACTGAAATTAAATTCATTCCAAATAGTACAAACAGTGTTACCCATTAAAGCAGAGGATGTGTTCCCCAGGTTGATTCAACTTCACCCATTCATCCACAATATCCTTCCACTTCCTAACAACACAAACAAAAATAAAGGAATTCAGCAAAAACCCCTTTATTCTTCACATCTCATTTTCCAATGACTTAAAAAGTATACCAGTACGAATTGTGCTAAGGTGGAAAATGATATTATCTTTTGCCATATATAAATACAACATGACCTAAGACCTCAAAAGCTTATGTGAATCATGTTTAAATTGTACTATATGATTTTATTCAAACATTAAGAATACAAAAACCACAAATCTAGATATTTATGGCATTTGTTTCAAGTTTATGCCAAACCAAAACTAAAGGCATGCGTGAGTGCAGTTCACAAAGGCTTCATGGCATGGTAGTGTTGTCAAAATGTAACATATAATCTAACATTCATTACATCCATCTCTACGTATTAGAGATTTCTTTTCTACTTTTATGGATCTTGGTCATACTTTTTGACAGCCTTTATGGTAATCTTTTATATTATTTTCTGGTAGTCTTATAAAGTCAATGATGATATTGGTTTTTTTACAAAATGGAACTTTGTTATTTCCAAACATTTCAAGGGTTTTAACTAATTGCTCATACTCATACTCTTTCATCTCCACCTCTACCCCTACTTTTTCCACCACTCCTACACCTTTTAAAAAAAAAAAAAAATTAACCCAATGATGTCGTTTAATGCAATCTCTTTTAAATTAAATAATTGACATAATAAAAAACAATGAAAAATATCATAACTTTGTGAAAAAAAAAAAAAAAAAAAATCAAACATTTAGAAATTTAGACTCAGACTCACTCACCAGGGGCAACGATAGTTGCAATAAGAGGCACAATTGAATTTATTACATTTCAGCTCAGTGTGTACCGCCATCACTAAGCACTATCTTTGTGAAAAACTCAAATCATGAGTCTGATTTCGAGGCTAACCCAATAATAGTCTAATCAAATTGTTTTGGGTACCTAAGAACACCAAAAAAAATATTCAATAATTATCAAAACAATTAAACAACAACCAAAAAAAAAAAACAATTTCTTTCAAACTGAATAAACAACTCCTTTGGAAATGCAGTATCATATTAACCATGATCACAGTTCCTCTAACAACACTATATCCTTAAATTTCACAACTTTTGACAGACATTACTCACAGCCAATTCCAACATGGAATTGACAAAATACTTCTACAATATCAAAGTAAAATACCCTTTTTTTTTTCCTTTACAAAAAAGAAATGTAATGGAATAGAGCACTACCAGCGGGCTTTCCACCAATCTCAACATCAAAAGAAACTTTATGCGTCAACGTGAAACAAATATATGAGCCAAAGATGGTAAATTTGTTAAATAATTTAAACGGAGAAATTTAAAAATTCAAAGAAAAAAAACCATTGGCACCCTGCCAAAAATAACCCTAACTAAAAAAAGCAATAGCTTTACAAATCAATGTCAAGCATCTGTTCTTCCTAAATCAAAACCAATCAAACCACAATACCAAAACCTAAATCATATTTCCAAATAAAAAAAATAAAATAAAATAAAAAAGGAAGAAGAAGAAGAAGAGAGAAATATTTCCTCTGATTTCATCATTAAGTAGGCTGCCTTTCCTCTGTTTGATTTCAACTGAAAAACTTAAATTCAGAGAAAAGAGAGAGGAAAGCAAGCGTACCTGGGCATTGGGTATGGAGTTTGATTTTCAATTGAAAATAATAACAGGTAGAGAATGAGTTGCATAATACAGGAAAACCAAAAGATGCAGTGGCGGTGATTAGTGGTGACAGCAATCCGTGGTGGCGGCGGCAGCGGTGGGAGAATCTGAGTTTTGGGTTTTGATTTTGTGGGAAGGAAAGGATGAGTTTTAGGTTTAGGGGAAAGTGATATTGGTGTGTGAGAAAAGAAGAGAGATTTTACAGAAGCATCAGTTTTAGGTTTAGGTTTTGAAGAAGTAACCGGTTTTGTAATGAGTATTTGGTGGGGGGAAATAATGAGATTTAATTTTTATTTTTAAATTAATAATGCTGACGTGAGTAAATGGGTTGAAAAAAAAAATCAAAACATATAAATCAAATTAAAAAAAAAATTAAATGCTTACATGGAAAATTGTGAGAGTTTCAAAAGTTTCGGTTATATATATATATAGATATATAGATGAGTTATAGAGTGATAAGTTAGTAGGAACTATTTATTAGTGTGTATGAAGTGTGAAGTTTGGAACTTGCATCCTGTCCCAAAGTGTACTCCTCCAACTTGGGCCAAAATGGGAAATTAACCCTGATTTTTAAACATTATAATTAGTAAGACACGTTTTCAAATTATATTTGTTACTAGCATCTCAAGTCTAAGAGACTCGATTTAGGGTCTATAAATCGAGTCTTAAAGACTCGATTTTCATGGGTTGATTACGTCTAATGTGGTATTTTTTCAAATGGCGTCTACCTGGAAATCGAGTCTCTAAGACTAGATTTATAACCCAAAAATAATTACAATCATTCATACTCAAAAGACCCAAAATGTAGAAATAGCAAAAACGCAGAAAGAAAGAAAAAAAGAAAAGAAAAGAAAGAAAGAGAGAGAGAAGAAGAAGAAGAAGAAGAAGAAGAAGAAGAAGAAGAAATGGAGATGCAAGCTCAAGATCTAAAGCCATCCACTTGAGCTGAAGCCACCCACGCCGACTTGAAACCCACCCACCCATGGTCCCACGCCGACCCAGGCTGCGTTGCCCAGGCTGCATTGCCCTAAGCAGCACAACCCAAGCTGTGCGACCCTAGGCAGCGCGACCCCTCTCTCTCCTATCTAATCTGGGTCTCTTGATCTTTCTCTCTCTGATCTGATTGTGCTGAGATTGTTGTGTCTCTGATCTGATTGTGCTGGATTGTTGCGTTTCTTGGATTTCTTTTTTTTTTTTTTTTTTTTGGGTATTTCTAGGAATGGCTGAGAGACTTGAGACTTAAAATTATTTTTGGTTTATAAATTGAGTTTTAGAGACTCGATTTCCAAGTGAACACCACGTGGAAAAAATGTCACATCAGACATAATCAGACCATGGAAATCGAGTTTTTGAGACTCGATTTATAGGTCAAAATCGAGTTTTTAAGACTCGAGATGCTAGTAAAAAATATAGTTTGAAAACGTAGCCTACTAATTATAATGTTTGAAAATCAGGGTTGATTTTCCATTTTGGCCATTGTAATTATTTTTGGGTTATAAATCGAGTCTTAGAGACTCGATTTCCAAGTAGATGCCACGTGGAAAAAAATACCACATCAGACGTGATCAACCCATGAAAATTGAGTCTTTGAGACTTGATTTATAGGCCCTAAATCGAGTCTCTTAGGCCCGAGATGCTAGTAAAAAATATAGTTTGAAAACGTGGTCTACTAATTATAATGTTTGAAAATCAGGGTTAATTTCCCATTTCGGCCTCCAACTTGGGCCAAAACTAGTTTGAACTCGGAAGCAGCAAAAGCCCACCTAAAATGACAAAGCCCAAATCTAATCTCTCTCAAATCCCGTTCCGTTCATACTTGGTTAAAAATTGAAATTCAAAATCTTTTCCGCAAAAACACAAAACACAGAACAAAAATGAAAGAAGAGCTCCGATTCGATCCTTGTTGAAGAAGGTACATTTCCAAACCATAATCTCTACGTTTTGCTTTTTCTTCTTCTCTAGATCACGAAGAATTTACGTTAGTTTCCGATGAATCTTCGAAGGACGAGTTATCTGAGATCTCGGAATCGAATCACGCTGGAGATATCACAAATGTATGTAAGATTCAATTTTCCAAATTTCAAGCTGTGTGTACATTTTTATGTGAAAATTTGCATTCATGTACAAATGCTTGCTATTTTCATTTTGCACGCAAATTCATCTATATATAAGTTTGATAATCATGTTGTTTGATTCTTAATTTTGGTTGATTACTCTTTCGCATTCACTATCAATGAATGAATATACTCCATCAAATTAAGAAGCTTCTGGATGCACTGTTGAGGATCGCTCGCTTTGCTGAACTCGTCGCAATGAAATTAAACACAAATTGTGCTTCTCTGTTTCGTGTGTTTTTTGGATCCTTGCGATGGCTATGACTTTTCAAGTTCAAGAGTCGGAGAAAACTCATTCTGTGGACCTCTTCTGACTTGAACTATATATAGTAATACTAATAGTGGTAAAAAAAA